>NC_139604.1:100182845-100215345 GCF_964270895.1 Podarcis filfolensis
TTCCCAGCTCTTCGGAGTAATAAAACAGACACTCACCTTCTGGCTATTCGCTTTACTTACTTTGTTCTAATTTCCAATTCATGTGTCATTAGTGAACGAAGATTGACAAGAAATAGCTTTGACCTCACAGATTTGACCTTCAACCTCAGAGACCCAATTCTAGACTGAACATAGGTTGGAGTATGCTAAGAACACCTTTCCTTTGCACAAGGGTGAATGGCAGTTTTTTCCCCCCCTCCGTGATTTGTACCACCCCCTGCTTGCCACTACATTTAGACTATGAGACATGTCAACTGCCTGTCACAATTACAATAGACACAGCAAACCAGAATTTCCCCCAAATCCAAGGGGAACTTCCTGAACAAAGAGTAAATTTTTACTGCACAGATTTTTGAGACCTCCAATTTGTGCTGGCATAATGAATGCAGCCCACAGACAAATAGGTAGTTGTTAATTATCCCAGCAATTTATTTTTTAAATGTGCTAACAACACAGCATGCTAAGCCTTCATATCTTACACTGTTACCTGATGATCTCATCACATTTGAAAAGATGGTAGTCTGGGAGGGAGTCATTATTATTGCCAAGTGTGCATGACAATACGTTCCATGGAAATAATCCCGTATATTCATCATGATTTAATCATAAGCATGCATGACATAATAGAAACGTGGGTTTGACTGTACCTTTCATAGTGGACCGAAGTCATCTTACCTATACAGAAAGCCTTAAAGGGTAACCTGATCGTTTTATTTTCCTTGGGCAATTACCCTAAGGCTTGTATATGCTAATTTAGTGTCATATTACTCATCAGAACAATTTGCGGACGAATAATAACCAAAGGGCAGGACCTATGACCTTAATAAGAACCCTCGACGAATTTTAGCATAATTCATGCCTTTTCCATAGCTGCTTTTCAGAGTGTGGCAGAAATTTGATGCCAGCAACCCCATTGTGTTTGGGCCATTGTTTCTGTTCCTTCATATTTTGTGAATAAATATTTGGAAGATTTCCGTATTCTACCACCGACAAACACAGTAATTGAATGTACTGTTCTGTTAGCAGATTTTTAACAACTTGATCTTGTCTTTATTTTCTGTAAAACAGTTTGAAACCCACATAGGTTACTTAGTGCATCAACGTTGGCTTAATGAGATGTGCAATCATTTTACGTCGCGCCCCCCCCTTATGATATTCATTCTTCCACATCAAAAGAAAACAACATTGCCAGGCTACTGCATCGACTTCACTCTAATGGGATACACAGTAATTTAGTTTTCTTCTGTAATATTCATTCGTCTATTACAAAGAATATTTGCATAGCTCATTGTGCTGCCCTCTTGTTTTCTGAATTCCCCATTCATGTTGCCACAGAAAGCGAATAAAATGTACTCTATTTTCTAACAGAAGGAGGTATAAACTTTTGTGAAGTCTCACAGTTGTCACCATGTCATTTATAAGTACTGCTACAATCCTCTACCTTTCCCAAATTTAAGCAAATTTCAAAGCGCTGGCTTCTATTCAAAAGCCAGTGATTAGCATATAAATACAACAGAATCATTTTAGAGCAGTGCACGTATCCAGCGTATGACATGGTAATAGTTTACTAATAATTATAAAAACCCATGAATTCTATTGAGCACACAGTACTATTCTCTATTAAAACTGTGTCACAATTGTGTGAAAAACAGGGCTTTGTGTTAATGAAAATACATTATTTTACCATCACTCTGCACTGTTTGTATACTTACTTATTATGCAGTTTCAATATTTCGTTGTGCCAGCCAGAACCAAACCTTTCCTAATATCTACACAGCTTCCTCTTTCCCTGGGGTAAATTTTAATGTCTAGAAAGGCCAACAAAGGTCAGGATGTTTGGACTGTATCTCAACAGTGCATTTATGGTCATCAAAAGAAATTGTCCTCTAACCACTGGTACTGCTGTAGAGGTTCCTTTTATCCTGCACCTGTGACAATTACCCTGTGTTAGTGAAGCTAACAGGAGTCAGGTTTTAGGTCAAAGGTCAGAGCACTGTCAAGAGGAAGTTATTCTTCAGTCCACTAAATCTGTTATCATTTTCATCTAATGTGACATCCATCTGTCAATCAGGGAATTTAGGCAATTGTCTTATTCTAAGTGCTGCACTTTATGCCTCAAACAGCTCACATTTTCCTCCTTTTCTTATAATTACATTTTTCCACCTCTGAAAATCCATCTGCAAAATAAACACGGAATATCTTTACTCAGTTGCTCTGAAGACCCGGGGTTTTTATACTAAAAGCTGTTTCACTTACAAGATTGAATGACTTTCTGCAAAGTTTGATACTCGTTTAATTTCCAGTTGTTTTGACTTGGCTGGCTTTCAGAAGGAGAACAAAGTTCTTGGAAGTATATTCAAAGTGCCAAAATAAGTTCTTCTTCACCAAGAATTCCTGCCAAATGCTGATCAGGCAACAAAGATGAGAATGGGGTGTGTTTCAGGTAATTCACCTTTGGCTCACTTAACAGTATTATGTAGTGGGTTCACCCAATATGCAGAGTGTATAAGAGTATACACACTTTTTACTATATCCATGTGCACACACACACCATGTCTGCATACTGCGTGATGCAGCAGTTGGCTCCCATTTCTGACCACACGCCAGCATCCCCTTCCTCATGAAGGGGATGGGCACCCACAAATTTCAGCACCAGGGCCATGCACACTGCATGGCAGCCCCAGCCCCAGGCACCTACGGTCGTGGGGCCAAGCTTTGCCAATGTAGCTGAGTCCCTAATATTTATGAATTCCTACAACAAAGAATATTAGCACTATTATTATTGTCCAGGTCTGGAAGGAGTATGCCAGAGCATCCAATATCCCCTTTAATCCTGTTCCTGTCTCTCTGCTTGTAGGTAAAGGTAAAAAAGGTAATGGACCCCCCCCCCAGACGGTTAAGTCCAGTCAAAGGCAGATAGGGGGTTGCGGCACATATCTCGCTTTCAGGCCGAAGGAGCCGGTGTTTGTCCACAGACAGTTTTCCGGGTCAGGTGGCCAGCATGACTAAACCGCTTCTGGCACAATGGAACACCGTGACGGAAACCAGAGCACATGGAATCGCCATTTACCTTCCAGCCACAATGGTACCCATTTATCTACTCGCACTGGTGTGCTTTCAAACTGCTAGGTTGGCAGGAGCTGGGACAGAGCAACGGGAGCTCACCCTGTCGTGCGGGTTTGAACCACCGACCTTCTGATCGGCAAGCCCAGGAGGCTCAGTGGTTTAGACCACAGCACCACACACGCTTATATACACACTCTGCTTATATATGCCTCTGCTACTGCATCCTCCAGACAATCAGCAACAAATATCTCTTTTGTGACATTAAAAAAGAAAGAATGAAAACAAATGGCCTTTCAGAATGACTACTTTTTGGACTTCCCAAAGACTGTGGCTTCCTCCACAATGGCATTTGTTCCACCACTTCCCCCCAGGGACACTCTGAATCAGAGCAAACATCAGTCAGGTTTTCTGACTGACGTTTGTTCTGATTCAGCAGCAAAAAGCAGGTTTTCCCAGGGTGGGGGACCTGTCCCTAGAAAGCATGGGGCAAGCAGAAAACCTCTCAGGCCCGTGCTTCCTAGGGGCGGAACAAGCAAACTGTGGACGAGCCCTGTATTAGGGGCTGAGATACAGGTGTATGTAAGTGATGACCTATGTCATCCCACAAGGGGAGGCAGAGCTGAGGGGCCCAAAAATCAGAACAGGAACACACAAAAGCCACAAGTTATTTAGTTATTTATTTATTAAATTTATATCCTGAAAGGAGTCCAGGGCAACATGCAAGGTCCTAGGCAAACAGGAAGATTTTGTAGCACTTCCTGTCCAGGAGCACCCAATAAACAGCTTGAGTGAGTGGTGGGAGGTGTCCAGAACCTAAGAGTCTGCTGCCACAAAAATGTTCCAAGGCTACGGTTATGATAGTTCAACTCATAGGAAGCTGCAAACAGGAGCAAAAGGTCCCTTTTTTTTTAGCAGTTCTCAACAGAGTTCCTGGTTTGTAGTATCTTTGCTGTCTGGTATAAAAGACCAGCCTGGCTTTTGTCCTATTCGCAAGAGTTTCCACCTATAGTGAATCTGCTATTATCACAAACTGCCCCTCAAGACTGAATAACTTTCAGTCTTGCAGGATGTTACGGTTTTTGTTGTTTTTTACCCATCTCTCTCACCATGAAATCTGTGGGTCAAAGAGTTTTTTATGGATTGGATCTAGTGACAACTGGAAAGTAAGCAGCTCCATGTCCATTTTTACATAACCACAGGTAAGTTGTTTTCCTTTACAACATCAATAAAGCTATATACCAAACAGGAAGGGAGCTCAACTGAGTGAAAATAGTAAATCTGAATATCATATGGAAGAAGATTATAACAAGCTCAACATGGGTGCTGCATTATTACTCTCTTCACATTTGCTTACCATGATTACACTTGAGGCAAAGTCCTCTCTCTCACACACACAAAACACTGGTGTTTATTTCTAGGCTACAGACATGAATTTTATTTTATTTTATTCATTTATTTACTAATTACATACGTGACCTGTAACAAGACTTCTGTGGGTGGTTCACAAAACAGTGTGCATGTGTGTGTGTGTGTGTGTGCGCGTGCGTGTATAAAATCAAAATCAAAAGATAGCATGAATATACAGTAGAAAACAATAAAAAATAACAATAAAAGACTGAATTTAAAGCAAATTCAAAACAATTTAAAACTCAATATAATTATTTCAAACAATGTGTGTACAACAGCTGAGCGTTCATTTCTTTTTCTACCCCAGCGTTTGGCACCATAAACTAAAACCAACACTGTGTAAAATGAATGCACATACAAAAAACAAGCTGCTATTAAAATTAACATTTACAATCAAGTATCTAGGAGCAGAGGGATGAGGGTGGCGGTGTGGGTTAAACCACAGAGCCTAAGACTTGCCGATCAGAAGGTCGGCGGTTCAAATCCTCGCGATGGGGTGGGCCTCCGTTGCTCGGTCCCTGCTCCTGTCAACCTAGCAGTTCGAAAGCACGTCAAAGTGCAAGTAGATAAATAGGTACCGCTCCGGCGGGAAGGTAAACGGCATTTCGGTGCGCTGCTCTGGTTCGCCAGAAGCGGCTTAGTCATGCTGGCCACATGACCCAGAAGCTGTACGCCGGCTCCCTCAGCCAGTAAAGCGAGATGAGCGCCGCAACCCCAGAGTCAGTCACTACTGGACCTATTGGTCAGGGGTCCCTTTACCTTTACCTATCTAGGAGCAGGACACTGTTTACCTGGTACCCAGTTATAAAATGTGGGTGTCGCCCCACACAGAAGTTCTTGTCTCCAATATTTGCTTATGTACCTTCCAGAGGGTTGAGGCACCTTGGGTGCTGATGATCTCTGAAGACCAAAAAATGGTTTAGATGGACTTTACAGTGAAGCAGATGAAGGGAGCAGTCCCCACACCTGACCTAGACGCATTCATTGAACACGGATGCCTGAACAGGGCAAGAGTAGTTAGAAGAGGATGGAAGAAGCCGAAACAAATGTTAGCATCATGAGAGAATTAATACACTGCTGCTATGAATAAGTTTCTACTCTGGCTGAACAGGAACAAAAATGGGTGCTGCTGCCATAAGTATTCTGCTCCACATACATTTGGGGGGATCAGCACATTTCCCATAAGTAACTTGTCACATTCACTTTGATGACTCAAAAGCTATCCTGCCTTCCCACTGCGTCTTCTGCAAAGCCTCACCTTCTTATGTATCTCCATCTCACTGCACTTGGAATTTCTCCAAATGTCGAACGAGACATATGCCCCTCAGGATGCTAAATCTCTGAGGCTAAATTGTCAGAAAATCTTATGCCATTGTGTGGGAAATCATATGTTTGCCAACTACGTGAAGCAACATCCTCTTAATGGCTCTGAAGATTTAATTAAGTTGTGCCTGTTTAAAGAGACATCCTACTGTGTGCTTTTAAAGAAAAACACATTAATGTTGGTGGGGTTGGATTCCCCCCCTCCTCCCTCAGTGACACCAAAGATCACCTGTAACCTGAGCTGACTCAGTTAAGTTTCCCAACAAGGAGAAAGGCCAGCAAACAAGGAGCAAAGAGATGGTGTCGGTTTCAGTGACAAAGTTCTGCATAGTTAGAAAAAGACAACTTGGAACATTTTCAAAACATAGGCAGATAAATGACTCCTATGAAAAGGAAGTGTGTAACTTGCTGTGACCTGTACACAATGCTTTCCCTCTTTGCTTTTCAAGATAGAATCCCCCTTCTTTCCCCTCAACGAAAACAACTTCTTATGCCTACTATTAAGGACATTATTAGAAGCAGGTAAGCATTTTGTCTACATTTCAAAACAGCATGCCATAACAATCACAACATTTTGCTGGTGATAGGCTCAGTCCCAATAATGCAATAAATCTAACATTTTTAGGGAACGTGCACAAGTAAAACAAAGCTTTGAGGCGGGGAAATAGATTCATTTAATGCGGTTAATTTATTCAGTCAGTCACAGAGGCGACTACTTCAATTTTAAGAATACAATACAATTTAAAAACAACAACACTAAATTCTATTGATATGGGGGAAATACTCTAAAGTGGCAACTTTAAAAAATGAATGAGCCTTTGGATCTCAGTTTCCAGCTCTTTCTTGGCAAGCTCTTTTATAAACTTTTATGTATATGTACATGCATTATCTAAATGCATTATCTAATATGTACTTGCATTATCTTATGCACATGCATTTCTAAAAGCTGCATTTCTGCTCCACCCCAAAGTAAACTATAAGACAGCCACACTATGTGGTGGCCTGTATACAAGATTGACCTATTTATAAGGTCTTCCCCTCACAAATAAGGAGGAATGATTGCATGAATAAAGCTATCATGGGAGGAACACATTAGGAGAGGAATTCAGCATCAGGCTAAGTCAATCGTTCCACCAGGGCAAGCATTTTGGCTTGCCAGATAGACCGATTCCCCTCTTCTCCCTCTGCACACTGTTTTGGGACTTCATCTGGCCTCCCAAGCCAAGGGGGATGCACACAGGGGAGAAGAAAAGCCCTATGGCACAAATAGAATTCCTTGTGCAGGACTCATTGGGTGAATCCCACGCTAGGTCTTCTTCTTCCCACACAACGATGGGAAGACCTAGCTCCACCTCCCTGCCAAATCCTTATGCTTTACCCTAACCCTTCCACACATTGTAGGATAAGCGTTAGTGGCAAGGAGTCTGCTCTGCTCACTGCTGGCATGATCAGGAGTCTAAATTGCATGGAGAGCCTCCACTGTTACAGCAGATTCTTAGCTGTAGACATTGACCCTCTGATCAGTGATGGGTTGGGGGTGGGTCAGGGCAGAGCATGTAGACATGACAAATGGTGCCAGGCAAACCAGCATGTCATGGTATTCTAAGCACATAAGGGAAACCGTATAGAGCAACAATCACGTATTAATTACTTCCGGTGCAGTACACTCAGCCAACCCGATGTACCTCAGTGGAAGCCTACCAGGATGTGTTTGAACCAGGTCTCGGAAGCCTTTAAAAATGGAGTTTGGTGCCTGGCGTATCCAAATGTGTTACTCTCATTGTTCACAGCAGGGTTTCATTGACTGACCAATTCTTGCCAGTATTTACCATGGTACGGTAAGTTGTCCATATGCACTGAAAAACTGGAAATGTGATGTGTAGTGAGTTAATCTAAAGCATTTGTACTGTGCTCTCAAATTCAGTCTACTCACCCACATTTTTACACTCCTTCAGGGTCACGAGAAACATGTTTTCCTCTAAGACGACCCCCCTTTTTTACATTGAGGAAAGAGTATAAAGGCATCGAAACTACATTTTTCCTCACCAGCTTATCAGAGAACCATAAAATTATGCAAAAATTGCATATACCATTATCTGCAAGGATATATTTTTCATTAACTCTGACAGTGGCATACAAGCTCTAGTTTTGAGAAGTGTAGTGATATATCCATTGTCTTCTCTCTCTTTTTTTAAGGCTGGGAATGAAATGAAAACTTTAAAAATCTGGTAAGCAATAAGTATAGTTTTCTAATACCATTAGATGCTGTTTTAAAGATCCCAGTTTTCAAGTGAATGCAGCACTTATAAAAAGTGTCATAGATTGACAGCCTTTGAGCATGAAGTTTTCTGTTTATCTTCACTATAGAAACAGAATGTGTATGCTTACACTATATTGGTCTGCTAACACTTCAGCAAATCACTATCACAAGGCCACTAGAATGGCCTTGTGGTTTGACCTTTATTAACGTCCCTAAGCACACATACACACACACACAATTTAAGCCTGTAGGCCAGAGACACCATTGATCTGATCTGTGTCTGAAGACATCTTGTAAGTCTAAGGTCCATCCATCGATAACGCTTAGAAGCTGCTGTTTATGCACTGTTCCTAGCTTTGACACCATGCATATACTTTACAGTTATTGAGCAGTTAGAAATCGTGCCTTATAACTGATATGAAACACAACATGCATTCACTGTTCGGAACATATACAATGAAATTTGGATAAGCATGGTTACAAGTTGCTCACCTGTATCTTATAATGAACTGCTGGCTAGAAATTTACAAATGAATTCCTAAGATGACAGGCAGAGTTTAAGTGGTGCTTGAATGCCATTTTTTAAAATGTTCAGATCCAGGTGTAACTTTCAAATGCACGCTAGCCTTTAAAATTGCAGGACCACAGGATTCAAAAATGCCCAAAGTCCATATAATATAATAATAATAATTATGTTTATATGTTTTCACCACCAGCAAGTGGAGCACTTAAAATAAAATAGAATAATGGCCTAGCACTTTATACTGGAATGACACGTGGGACCAATTACACAAAAATGTAAACCAACATAAATTCTATTTAAACCAATAAGAGGGGGAAAGCGAGAGAAAGGGAACGATATACCAAAAAAACAAAAAACAAAAAAACCACCACCCCTAACACTGAGCTCCCTAAGGCATCTGGTGATTAAGAGTGTTTCAGGTTTCTGGATGTGAAGAGGGGAAAGCCAAGATAAGTTCATCAGGAGCAAAAGGCCACTCACCCAGCTGCTCTTTTGTTCATGTGGCATGAGGGTTCAGCAGTTGACTGGACCAAACATTAGGCTCAGGCCTTGCACAACCCAGCCAGTCAGAATGAAGCCTGGCATATATAAGGTGGCCATATGTTCCTGACGAGCCACAGCAGAGAAAGAATCTCCTGGTACCAGACAAGAACAAACAGGCATGGCCCTGTGGCAGGCATAACTTGTCCAGCCCTTAGCAGAAGCATAAACATTGGTGGGCAGCACCATTTACCTTTCAGGAACTCTCTTCGTATTTGCTGCCTTCCAAGGAGCCGCAGAACCCCTGTACACCATAGAATATTCAGGGTCATATTTTATGACCTGCACAGTCAAACTTTGCAGGGCTGCCTCACAAAAAAAGGAGTGGGCTATTAGAGCATGGCTGTTTCATTCTCCTCACTCTGGGAAGAGGGATTGATTGTTAAACCACTGGGAATTGTAGCTCCGTAAAGAAAATGGGGGTCTCCTAGCTCTCAGCACTCATAACTAACTAAAGATCCCAAAATTCTCTGGGATACACAATGACTGTTCAAAGTAGTATCATAGTGCTTTAAATGTATGGTATGAATGTGGCCTTGGGTTCTTTACATGGCTCTTGAATTCTAGCCTGATGGTTTGCCTGCGTACTTGATGGTATAGCATCCACACATAAATTGAGACCAGGAAACATGGGGGGGGGGAGAGAGAGATTATATGGGCCCTCCCCACAAGTCTCATCTGCCCAGTTCTCACAAGACATTGCTAAGACTTGTAAGACTTAGCAAATGCTTGCAATATTCCTCCAAAAGTCATGGCAGTTCATCACAGCCCTGTGAGACCAGTATGTCTTTCAAGACCTAAGGTGGACGTATCTCGGTGATAAGAGCATCAACCATGCATACAGAAGTTCCCTTGTTCAGTTGCCAGTGTCTGAAACCCTGGAAAGCTGCTCTCAGTCAGGGTAGGCCAAGGCTGGGGAATCTGTGTTTCCAACTCCAGTGCTGTTGGACTCCAACTCCCATGAGCCCCAGCCACCATGGCCAATGATCAGAGACAAAGAAAGCTGCAGCTCAACAACATCTGAAGGGCCACAGTTTCCTCATCCCTGGCATATATAATCCTGAGCTGGATGGATGGATGGTCTGACTCAGGATAAAGCTGCTCTTCATTCCTCTTCCTGTCTTATCTGCAATACCAAAAGGGTGAAAGCAACATTGGAGGATAGTGAGCCTCTGCTTTGGGTATTTAAATAGTTTTGGCCAGCCCTGATCTGAGTTCACATATTACTAAGATAATAACTAGATGCTTCATGAGTTGCGCGGCCAAAAATAACAGCCTGGCATCTCTTCTCCTCCTCCTCCTCTCTCTCTCTGTTACTGCCTGGTGAAACAGAGTGTGATGACGCCATGTTTCATGTTCTGTTTTATCAGGTAAGTACCATGCCGTATAACATCTAGTTGTTCTCTTAGTAGTATGTGAAGCAGGTCCCAAATAGCGCCAGGACTGGAAATGGTCCAAGCACTTGGGCTATTGTGATTAGCCGGGGAGAAGGGGCCATATCTGAACTGCCATGTCCATTTCTGTCTGTAAGTTATGGAAGCATTTGTATATAGATCTTTGATGTGCATTAAAGCCTTTTTTCCTAGACACTGTGTTATCCCTCATTAAAAAAATTCTGGGCTCCTGCAAATGTACTTGCAAGTGCATTGGCAGGAATAATTTCCACCTATGCAAAGAAGATGTCATTTAAGAGAACAAGTTCCCATTAAGGCAAAATCTCCTGTGTTGCTCCTGTCATTCTAGTTGAGGAGGAAAAGCTGGTGCCGTCTTCAACCAAGGAAAATGTTTTCTTGACTGTAACACTGAGCAGCACACAACAAAACCTGCTTATCTGGTGAGATGACAAGGGTATTGCCTCCCACGCAGTTCTGTCCAGGCATTTGATGCGCTTTTTTTCTCCATTATTTTAGTAGCCCGCAATTACATTCCTTGCCAGTCATAAGGATCAAACTGAGCTGCGTTCTTCGTTTCGTAAGGTGGGATAATCAGATGTGAGGTCTTGATGAGCTGAAGATCTTTTAGTCTATTCTCAGATTAATATGGTAATAATCATGGGATGTGAACCTGAACAGAATCGTATTATCTCCCACGAATGCAGATTGCTTTATGTTAAGTTAGATTGTTAAGAGATTTGTCATCAACTTTTCTTTCAGCCACCTGCAAGCTCTCTAGAGTTGTGTCTGCTTTATTACACAACCTTGCATCAGTACTCACAGATCCCCTGGCTAGGGAGGCAAAATTTGATTGCAGAATGTATCCATCTCCCAGCATCCATAACTTCCCTTTCCATTGTCATTTCTAAGGAAAGTGTTACCACAGGACTCCCAAGCCTACCGGTTTGTTTATTCCTTCCTAATGGGTCACTCAAACAACACATCTGGTGAAGAGTTGATTTTCAATTTTGAATGAAATAAGGATTGTTGACCAGGTTGTCAAACGAAAGCAAAGCAGGTGACACAACCGAGAGCCAGAGTAACAGGCTCTTCATCTTTTGCTATTTGCTTCTATTTGCAACTCTTGCTACCTTCGTTTTTTAAAGAACTAATTCTACGGGATGTCCAAAGGCATGACGTAATCTTAAGTAGCAAGTGCTGACTTCTTTGCACAGTATCCTCCTGTGAAGATTCAGCAGGACCAAGTCCTTGATGGATCTGACAGATTTTGATTGTCTTCATGCCGATAAGAAAATGCATGCCCAGATGCATTAAAAGGGAGTGAGCCACACAAAAGACGGACCCCTGTAGCTATTCTACAAATGCTGCAGGAAGTGATTTTATGCAACTGTTTAAAGGGGAGAAAGTGAGGGTGGGTTGCATATGTGGAAGAAAACCACCACAAGGATTTCTGGCAAACCAACTGCTGGAAGTGCCACATGCTTGTCAGTGAACATCTTGGATCTTGCCTGCACTTCACAATTCAACCGTTTTTGAATGTACCTTTCCAAGCGCCATGATTAGAGGTGCTGGCAAAGCTGGCTGAGTGTGTACTGGCAGACGAGCTTTGGAGACTTGCTAAACTCCCCTCAATTTGCATGTCCTAAAACAATACAGAAACTGAAACACGGCTGTCCTTTGAAATTCACTATTCTCTGCATTTTGTGATGCCATTTTCAATTGTTTAAGAATGTGTACCTTAGGAGGAAAATGTACACAATAATGCATATATTTGTGAAAATAATATACAAAAATGCATTGAACATGGGGAAATTGCTTGCAAAAATGTGTATATTTGGCAAAATTGCAGACAAACCTATATTAGGAGAAATGTGGCCAAAAATGCTGAGAATTTTTTTGTGAAGGCTTTTTATAAGATCACAAACTGCTAGGGAAATGGTGTGTGTTAGGAATGCAAATAAATGAGGAACTGTGAGAAACCAAAATGGACAGATTTGTTTGCCCCTAGCTCTTGTTCCAAGTCAGCCAGCCTTCTTGATCCCCCAACCAGTTTTCCCTATCCTTTAAGAATCTCACTTATGGGCCAAGAGAAGCAATGAAGCTCTAGCTGGGAAAAGAGAGGCTAGAGATCTTTTTTCCTCTCTTTAACCTCTCCAGCACACTTCACGTAAGAAAAAAAGTGCAACTCTCAACAGTCACCAGGGTTTTCTGCTTTTCCACACTATCAATGCACCGAAAAGACAAGGGGGTAAGGAAAAGTCTCCATCTTTCCCTCCTCTCGTCTTACAGCCAGAGCACTACCATCGCTGATGCTAACCAGCAAGTGGTGCTTTTGAAAGGGAAGTGGGGGGGGGGTCAAAGGGCTGGCTGGATGGTGAGGTTTGTGAAAGAGAGTGGATTTGGATTGGCTCTGGAAAATAAGCCAAGTTCTTGCTGGGTGTTTTGGAAATAAAGGTAGAAGTAAAGGGACCCCTGACCATTAGGTCCAGTCGCGGACGACTCTGGGGTTGCGGCGCTCATCTTGCTTTACTGGCCGAGGGAGCCAGCATACAGCTTCTGGGTCATGTGGCCAGCATGACTAAGCCACTTCTGGAGAACCAGAGCAGTGCACAGAAACATCGTTTACCTTCCCACTGGAGTGGTACCTATATATCTACTTGCACTTTGTGCTTTCACACTGCTGGGTTGGCAGAAGCAGGGACCAAGCAACAGGAGCTCACCCTGCTGTGGGGATTCGAACCACCAACCTTCCGATTGGCAAGCCCTAGGCTCTGTGGTTTAACCCACAGCGCCACCCGTGTCCACATTTCCATTTGCCCTGCTGCTTTCCCCCGGAGAAACATGCCATTTAGCACTAAATCGGAACAAACAGCAATCGGGTTTTCCATGGATTGCCATTTCATAGAATTATAAAATTGTTGAGTTGGAATTTGTTCTTATTTAGCACCAAAAAGTGGGCTTTCCTGGGGAAAGCAGCAGGGCAAAGGGAAAACCACTCAGAACTGTGCCTGGAAAGCATGGGGAAAACAGAAAACAGCTTGCACATGTGTTTTCTAGGCAGCAGAGGTGGGGAACCTTTTTCAGGCCAAGGGCCTTGTTCATTTCTGGGAAACCTTTTGAGGGCCACATGTTGGTGGTGAAGGGGCCAGAGGCAAAGGCGCACAGAGTAATGAATGCAATTTTTGCCTTTGCTGTTGTTTAGTCGTTTAGTCGTGTCCAACTCTTTGTGACCCCATGGACCAGAGCACGCCAGGCACTCCTGTCTTCCACTGCCTCCCGCAGTTTGGTCAAACTCATGTTCGTAGCTTCGAGAATACTGTCCAACCATCTCGTCCTCTGTCATCCCCTTCTCCTTGTGCCCTCCATCTTTCCCAACATCAGGGTCTTTTCCAGGGAGTCTTCTCTTCTCATGAGGTGGCCAAAGTATTGGAGTCTCAGCTTCAGGATCTGTCCTTCCAGTGAGCACTCAGGGCTGATTTCCTTAAGAATGGAAAGGTTTGATCTTCTTGCGGTCCATGGGACTCTCAAGAGTCTCCTCCAGCACCATAATTCAAAAGCATCAATTCTTCGGCGATCAGCCTTCTTTATGGTCCAGCTCTCACTTCCATACACCACTACTGGGAAAACCATAGCGTTAACTATACGGACCTTTGTCGGTAAGGTGATGTCTCTGCTTTTTAAGATGCTGTTTATCATCACTTTTGCCTTTGTACAGTAGGCTAATTTCTACACTCACACTCACGTTCCTTTCTATCTTCCTTCCAGACAAGCAAGAGGGTTTGGAGGTGCATTCCAGCCAGACAAAACTACTTGAGATGCAAAGACATGCCTACAAGGGCATGAGACCTGGGAAGTGTTCTGAAGGCCAGAGAGCGAGATGCTTGGCACGTTGCATTTGGTCCCTGGACCTGAGGTTTCCCAGCCCTACCATAACCAACATGAGGCCATCCAGATGTTGTGGACTTCCAATTCCCATCATCTGTGACCATTGTCCATGCTGACTGGGAATGATAGGAGTCAAATTCCAACACCATTGGAGAGCACCATGTCGGCTACCCCTGGTGCAGTGGTGACTGGGACCTACTGGGAATGGTGGAGCGGACAGGGGCAGATCTACTGTACTACGAAACTAATGAAGCTTCAGGGCCCCAGAAATGACTTTAGTCCACATTGTTTTAAAAAACTGGGGTCTAGTAGACCCCGTTTGAGTCACGTGACTGAAACTGATTATTTTGATGCATATATTTCAACAATCTCAACGTTTGAGAGTCGGTAGCACAGGTCTTGTGAAGGTGTGGTGATCTGTCATTCCTTGAAGAAGGTAACAGTGGTTGCCCAGACCTCATTGCTGGTTGTGAAGGGGGCCCCATGCTTCAGGGCCTCCAAAATGTAGGTCTGCCACTGAGGGCAGAGAGCAAGGAGCCCCAAAGTAGGTGGAGCCAGAGCCAATGACAAACAGAGTCACGTGATTCTATGTTCCACTCACCACCCACCCTTGCTGAGCTCTACAACAGCAAGGAGGAGGAAACTGACAGCCACAGCAGCCCTCTGGACTGGTGGTATGTGAGAGAACAGGTGTGCCTAATGGACCAGCCTCCACCGCCCTCATGCCTAGGTTTAGGAATCCCAATAATTCTCAGTAACATGACAATACCACAGATATCAGGGTTCTTTGCAGAAAGTCTTAGAAGAGCTTCAGGCGGATTTAAATGCATGATATAGATTGGCAGCTCATGCTGTCTTGTAGATATCTAAGCCATGTAAGGCCAGACGAAATTAATGAGAGTGTTATAAATCTAGATTAGGCATGCAAGCCCAGGATGAGGCAGTCAGTCAGGAATTGCAGCAGACCTAAAATTGCTTCAGTGTTGGGAGTAATATTTGAAGCACCGATGTGTCCTCAACTGTATAAACATAAACTTTAAAACCTGTTTCTGTCCAAGAGGGCCTTCCCAAAAGTTAGACAAGGGAGAACATAGATAAAAGAAAGGAGAGCATAGAGGGAAATATGTTGAATTATACGTGCATTTTCTATAGATGAACTTGTGTTTATTTTGAAGAGGATTGGTAATATTTATCTTACACAAGAACTGTATGCATGAATATTTAGTGTAATTAAACTTTTTGTACAGGAAAGAAAATGATCAAGTCCACAATTCTGAACTAAATTAGCTATAATTAGTTGAAAAGGTTCTTTTACTCTCCCATTTCAGGCTGTTTCTATCGTAACTGGATCTCCAATTATACAGCAGGTTCAAATGCTTTTTCTATAATCCTATTGGAATTCTGAAAATTACTGGTTTTGCAGCCATAACACAGTTGCAGTATTCCAAAAGGATGATTTCCTTCCATTTTGTTCAGTGTTGTTCTTTTTTAAAAAAGAAATAAATGCTTCCTGAATACAAAACCATACCCATTCTGAATATTCAAAGTGTTGTGCGTAATTTTACAGCTTCTTTTTATATCATTTTGTCCATTGAATCCCCTTTTTAAAAAGAACAATTTTCTAGGATAAAACATTATCCTAAGAGCAGCTTTACTCTCACTGATACGATGATGATTGGGAAATTTAGATTCCCGGCATCTGAATACATTCGAAGAGGATCTCTCTTCCCCACCCCATACCCACAAAATCTAAGCTACAGAAAAGAGCTCAAGTATATTACAAATAAATAATCAAGCACCTTTTCAGAAATATGCCGTGCATAATAAAGTCATGCTTATTCAAAAGTGGCCACTTTGGTCTCTTCAAGAACACAGATCACTCTTCTCCCCACCTTCACCCCCCCCCACCCCCATCAGTGTTGATTTTTTAACTGGGTGGTGGAAGTGCCAAGGTGACAGGGCTGTGAACAGGTAAATCGTCCAGGAATAGAAATGTATTCAGACATGGAGCCAGCTGGTGTTGTGTTGCCTTCGTGTCAGTGATCCATGTTGCGTTCTGTAATAGGGACTGTTCAGACAGTCTGTTGCACAGCTGTTCTCCCTTAAAAATGAAAAGCCAGGTCTGTTAGTGGTATCATTCGACAGGTATTATAATGACAGTAAGGTTTTCATTCCATTTTATTTTAATGTAGTATATATCTTACTGGAGTGAATCAAGGAAGGGGAAGTTAGTCTTGTCTCTTTCCAGCTTTTCTCTCTCCTTTAAACAGTCCCATGGTTTGGGCGGTGGAGATGAAATTAATCACACCTTTTGACCAATTGTTTCCTAGCTTGCTGTTTTGTCTCCTTTTTCCGCATGCAGTTGGTGGGATCTAGACTTTGCTCCTCTGCCAGTGTGTGGAAGAGGCACCATCTTGAGCTCAAAATTGGAGGGGTGGGGCAGCGCTGAGTGTAACATCATGTGCCCAGTGTGCAACAAGCACATGTGTTGTTATGTGCACGACGTGTCGTGTGTGCGATGTCACAGCATTTGGGAGGAGGCTGAGCATGGAGCACAGTGTGGCGTAGCTTCCTCTTTCTTACCCAGGAGGAGCCAGCCAGTGAACCACACTGCGCTCAGTGATTAGCCTCCTCTGCCCCTTCAACATTGAGGGGGCCTGGCCCCGTGCTTGCAGATTTTGAGGGGGCCAAAAACACCTCCACCCCTAGGAGTTGGCATGCCTGGTGAGTGGTGTTTACTCCCAGAGTGGAGTTCAGCTGAATCAAAAGCCTTCCATGGATAGAACAAGCTTTTATCTATGGAAGATTAAAGAGTCTGGATCCGGCTCAACAGAAAGAAGTACCGTATTTTTCGCTCTATAAGATGCACCAGACCACAAGACGCACCTAGTTTTGGAGGAGGAAAACAAGAAAAAAAATATTCTGAATCTCAGAAGCCAGAACAGCAAGAGGGATCGCTGCGCAGTGAAAGCAGCGATCCCTCTTGCTGTTCTGGCTTCTTTGATAGCTGCACAGCCTGCATTCGCTCCATAAGACGCACACACATTTCCCCTTACTTTTTAGGAGGGGAAAAGTGAGTCTTATAGAGCAAAAAATACGGTAATTAAAACCTGCCTGACAGCAGAAGATTTTAAGAGATGGTTCTAGCTAGGCAAGGAGTTCCAAAACTCAGGAGTGTCCACTAAGAAGCACATGGTCACCATCTTCATTGTTGTCTTCTACATCATCATTAATTCTAAAATTGAGGTTCTGCCCTTCATTGGTCAGTTGGTATTCCCTGCATGTCTCTGATTGATAGAGCTACATAATCATTGCAATATTGTAAGCTTCCAGTCTTGACTGGAATTCCGAGGCAACAAGTGCAAAATAAATGTTTTTTAAAAGGGAGGCAAAGAGCACACATTTTCCCTCTGCATATATCTATGGAACTCTCCAGAATGTCAGTGATGATCATAGGAAACAAGCTAAATTACCAGCCTAACATGGTTCATGTCGTGTAGAATTAGGATAGTGGCCATGTACGATTCCATTCATTTAAATGGGGCTTGTATAGAACAACAATCTGGGGAATTGTGACCTAGATGTTCACCATTGCCAACATTCTTTTCAGTTTCGGCAGGTCTGCAAAAAACAAATCTGTTGCAAACCCTCATTTTCTTTATATCTACCACTTGGTGATATTTTACCCAAATGAGGAAAACCCACATTCCCAAGCTTTCTAACTGGAAATAAAGCACACCAAACAACCAAAAGGAAAACTGGAATGCCTCTTTTAAGAAGATCATGATAAATGCTTGACTGAGCCCAGCATCGGTTAGACTGAACCCAGCACTGCAAGGCATAGGAAAGAGGATGGCTGTCCATCTCTGTTGGGCTTATCAGTTAGCATGAATCCTGTGGAGGTGTCATGGAGGGAAGGGATGGTTGGATCCTGGGGAGGAATGGAAGGAGCTCAGGCAGTTGGACCTGGGTGACCCTAGCAGGATTGGTGAGGTGAAATATGGACTCCAAGAAGTGTCTGGAGAGGAGGCCAGCAGTCCAAGGAATGAAGAACTAGATCCAGGGCAGGACCAAGTGGCTGGGCTTGGGAGTGTTCTGCTCCTGTTGACTATTGGGCACCTCTAATCATACACCTCCTGCTGCGGAGTGGCCCTTGGCACCTCCTTCTGCCAGCAAGGAGCTTGTTCCTCTGAAGGAGGCATCTGAAAAATGGATGCTGAGTCAGTGCTGATCCCATATCCATCTCCAAGGGCAGTAATGACCACGACATCACTGATAATGTAATTCCTTGGAGCGGGGAGAAAGGGGGTCAATCCTATTGGTCAAGTGGAAGTCATTTAGTCTGCACAAAGCTCTACTTGGAATACAAACCTAGGTCAGCTCCTAAGTCAGCACACATTTTCTCCTAGAACCTGAGGAGAGGTGCAGTATGACAGAAAAAATGGACAGCAGCAATGGGTTGGTTATCATTTGTCCAACTGCCTTGCCTCTGTGACTGGGATAATGGCATTACCCTCATGTCCTGCTTCCATAGGTTGGCCTCTGTGAAAACGGAATGCTGGATTAGATAGGCCTTTGGCCTAATCTAGCAGGGCTTTCTCT
This sequence comes from Podarcis filfolensis, assembly GCF_964270895.1. NCBI lineage: Eukaryota > Metazoa > Chordata > Lepidosauria > Squamata > Lacertidae > Podarcis > Podarcis filfolensis. The sequence continues at coordinate 100,201,885 of NC_139604.1, forward strand.
CTTTTTTGCTCCTGATTACTGTCACCCTCAGCTCTTGGCTGTCACTGACTTGTGTAAAGACAACCAAGTTCATGCTGTAAGGAGGTGTTCTCCAAGAGTGCAGTCCTGCTTGCTACGGGGGTCAGCTTCACTAGTGTGTTCTCTGCAAGGGATGCACTGGTAAAGCAGCATCCAGCAGTATTGAACCCATCCTGCTCTCTGAAGTGTGATCAGGAGGGGTGTGGAAAGGAGACCCAGCATCTCCCTGCTTTACTATCTCCCAGGTAGGGTTTAACAAAACCACAATCAAACATTAGCCCCTATCCCCAAACTGATTTGCCATGCACAGCCCTACAAATCAACAAATTAAATTATCCATTTATAAATCTTAGTATCTTTCGGTTTCTTCAAATTCCCGAGCAACACTGGGTAATTTCAGCTAGTTAACATGTAAAGTCCTGAACAGCCTGGAGCCTAGCTATTTCTTGGGGTGACTTTCCCCATACCAACCAGCCAGAGTCCTGAGACTGATGGGGGGGTGTTACCACCCCATCCATTGTTGCAGCTTGTCACATGGAGATGTGAAGCACAGCCTTCACAACAGTTGCATCACATTTATGGGACTCCCTCTCCCTAGAGGCATGGGGAGCTATTACAGCGTTGGGATTTTGGCGCATGGTGAAGCTATTCTCATTCCCCAAATCTTTTGGAGGCCATGTTTAGGTTTGTTCAGTCCTACCCTGTCTCTTTTCAGCATTGCTTTGTTGATTACAATTCTTTAATTGCTGTGGCTTTATATTGTATTTTAGGATTCACATTTATATTGTTTTCAGATATTTATTTACAAAATTTATTATGCACCCTGCATTGTAAGGTCTCTGAGCACATTACAACAATAGAAATAAAAACAAGCAAAGCAATTCCAAATAAGAAGCAGCGCTGTATAGATTAAACAGTCTATGTAAGAGTGTCACTACTTTCAGACAAGTGCAAAATCTAAGGGAACTGTAGCAAGGCTTTGCATGCCAGGCTTTCAAAAACAGAGGATGGCTACATGTTGCATATGCCAACTTAATGGATGAGTTAATCATTCGTGGAGAATGTGGTATCGAAGCATAGTTTGGACTGCTGGTGTGAACTTGTAGCTAAAAAGGCACCGATCTAAAACTACATAGGCCTTTGCTCTGTCCAGCAGGGGTCTCTTAAGTTTTTATCCTCCTTGTTCAGATCTTCCCTCAGCATGAGTTGACAGGAAGTCGCTGTCGTGCCCAACTACACATTACACACAGAGTTGTGTATATATGGCTGACTTTTTTTTTCAGTCGGTGGCAGCCAGGCACTGGGGGTGGCATTAATCAGAAGCATAAAGAGAGAGAGAGAGAGAGCCCTGCTAGATTAAGCCAAAGGCCTATCTAATCCAGCATTTTGTTTTCACATTGGTTAATCAGATTCCTATGGAAATAGGACATGAGGGCAATGCCATTCTCCCAGTCACAGAAGCAAGGTGGTTGGACAAAGGATAACCAACCTGTTACTGCAGGCCATTTTCCCTCTTATAGTACACCTTTCCTCAGGCTCTAGGAGAAAATGTACCTTTTCCCCTGTAGAGAGGTGAGCAGGTGAAGCAGCTTGAAAAAGAGGCTTTGTGAAAACACCCAGTAGAGAAAATTTGAACCACCCCACCTTTCCATGGTTCCTGTTTACTTTCTCCAGAATTGTTTTTCTTTAAAATAATACTGGGGAAAAGTGACACAAAAGATACAGTTTTTTCTGCACCCCCCCCCCCATCTGCAATCTGGTTTGTCTTTGAGGGTTGTTGCAAAGATTACTAAGAAAACAGATGTGAAGCACTTTGAACAGTTGCCCTTCAAAAATTTACTATATGAACGCTAAGTATCGTTATCAAATAGATGTAATAGATGAGATCCTAATGCTAGGGCACGTTTGAGAATCCCTCAGAAAATGGCATCCAGGAGGATTTTTGATGAATTGGTAAAATGTCCAGGAAACCCCAGACATATTGCAAGCTTTGCAATTTTTATTTTAAAAAATGTAAAAAAATAATAAGAAAATCCCCAAAATGAATCTGTGGCGGCAGGGGGGCGGGCGGGTGTTGAGATGCTCCCAAAGCTCAACAACTATGTCCGGATTTTTACTTTGGGGAATATGGCAACCCTATTAATACAAAGTACTGCTTCTAGGATTACAGCTAGATCTTTATTTCTATTTTGCTTAAAAGGGGATGGGGAGAGAGAGTGTGAGGTTTATAGCTACTTTGACTCAACCTCCGTTGTTAAAGCCCCCACAAAATCTGGGTTTCTCAATGGAAACAATGATGCAGGCTCAGCTATGGTGGAACAATTTCCAAGTAATAATAACCAAAAATACACAGTTCTGCAGGAGAAATTATGTGCTTCCTTGCGTGGGAGGTGCATTTTATTCACAAGGAAGCAAGATGAATGCAAATCAGTTACATTTTGTAGGAAGAATTTATGAGCAATATGCAAATAACAGACAAAAGCAAATATCTTTGTTGTGCACATTTTTAATGTAATAGAGGCATCTTCACTGTCAGGTGCAGATTATTATTTTTTTGGTTTGTTTGTTTCTTATTGGAGAGGGAGGTTTATAGCTCCTTTGATTCACATGCAGCTGCTGACAATGAAATTACGCCACTTTTATTCCCCTGTAAGTTCCAAAATATCTCACAGCCTACATTTCGCATATGTGGCCCATAAATATGATACCTTTGGCATGTAAGACTATTATTGGGACTGTAGCCACCACTGCTCCCACTGAGGGACCAATTTCAAAAAAATGGCAGGCCCATGTTGAGTTTGGCCACCTCTCTTGGTAAGGTGTTGGCACACTTCTCTGTGTCATCATGACATCACCACATTACAATTTCCCCATCCCCTGACAGTAGCAGCCAATGAAGAGGGTTCAGAATAGTATGCAGTGATGTCATAGATAGGCATGCCTAAATATATCTCTATTACACTGAAGAGGTGAAAACTCAGCACATTTTTGACAGCAGGCAGGCAGACAGACCACTGTTGAGATTAATTTTGCCCTTAAGGGGAGTGGCTGCAGTCCCAAGGATTGGTGGCAAAGCATCTGACTTGCATGCAAAATGTCCCAGGTTCAGTCCCTGGTATCTGCAGGTAGGACTGGTGTCTGTCCCCTGCCTGAAACCCCTGGGCTCACTGCCAGTAGTTATAGACAGTGCTAAGTGAGATGGACCAATTGCCTGCTCCTGCATAGGGCACCTTATTCCATTCCTAATAAACACCTATCATAAGGAGCACATCTCTATCCCCACCTCCCTACATGAGGCACCTGTGGGGAACTGCTAAGCTTTCAGTCCTGAGGTCTGGGAGGCAATAGTTTCTAAAAACTATTCTGTAGAGTGCTATTCTTCCCACTATTCATGTATGAGCCTAGTTTCATGACATTTCTATCCACGTGTAATGCTATCCAAAAAAGTAGCACCCAACTTTGGAAGTGAGATTGCAACTACTAAATATGCAAAAGAGAAGTGGCCAAATGTGAGACTCACAGATTGGCAATACAGCATGTACATATGAATCCTGTGCTTATATTATCAGTCAAGATGACTCGAAGGAAAGGGGGGGGGGTAAAATAACACCCGGAGTAGTACCGCTCTTACAAAAAAACAAGGAAGTCTTAAAGTGACAATTGCAAATTTGAAGTCCAACTTCCCTTTGCTAACAAAGGACAGAATTAGGCTCTGCAGTGGATATAGCCATCCCTTAAAACAGAATTTGAGAGATCTTGCTCCCACTGTACCCCATTTGGACTTTTGTCATATCCAACAATTCTTCCAGGCATTCTCACCTTTTTAAACAAAAGGTTCTCACCCTTTTAAAAACGGAAATCTATCCTAAATCTAGGATAGCTAAACAAACTGGGATCGCAGAGCACAAAACTCATGAAGGACAGTAGAAGACAGAGTTGCCACACCGAAGTACCAGAGTATCGTGAATGAGAGTTCAGCTGTTGCTTGATTCTCATGACTGAACAAGAGAGGCTGCACTCACCCTCTGATATTATCAGCCTACACTGGGTACTGTGGGCCATTCAACAGGTCTGGAACCTAGGAAGCTCCCTTAGGAACCAGACCATGGGTTCCATGGGTTCCTCTAGCCCAGCATTGTTGACTCTGATTGGCAGTAGCTCTTCAGGTTTGCAGGCAAGGGCCTCTCCCCCAGCCCTACCTGGAGATGCTTGGAGCTGAACCAGGGATCTATTGCATGCGAAGCATGCACTCTACCACTGAGCTACAGCCCTTCTGCCCTGGCACACTGCTTCTTCTGCCATTTCTGATTCCGCTGCCCCCAAGCAACACCCATTGATAAGGGTGCAGAGCTGCACACCTGCCCTCCATTACTTCTCAGCAGTGATGGCAGCTTAGTGCTCAATAGTAGATTATTGTCCTGAGGCTGCATTCCTTTACCTACTTACCTGTTGCGGTTAAGCTCCATTGAATTCAATGGGATTTACTTAAGGTGCATTTGTACACGATTGGGCTGTAGATTTGATAATGTTCACCAGGCAATAAATAAGTTGCATTGGATGGTTATAATAAATGATTTTCAATTCTGATTTTATGTGCTTCTTAGACAGTTTTGCTAAATCAGGTAACATGTCATAAAGCTTTAAGGATGCAATCCTATCCTCATTTACCTGAATAAAATCTACTGAACTCCATGAGACTTACTTCTGAGTAGACATATATAAGATTGCACTGTAGGTGTATTTTAGAAGCAAACATAGGTATGATGCAGCCGATACTTTGAAGGAAGCCCATTTCTTCAAAATAGGGTGCATGGAAGTCAATGTGGTTATACTACCTGAAATATACTCAGAGTCGCAAAGTGATTTCATGCTCTTTATTCAGCTCATAGTGGTGAGGAGGAATGAATGAAAGTCCCCTCAAAGCATCTGCTTTATATACATTATTTACACAATGGGCTGCACATGATTGGCTAATTCCAGAATTCTACTTAAGCCAATCAGGTTGTGGATTCACTTCTATCTGGAGCATGATTGGGTGGTTCCTGCCAACCAATCATACTGCTGCATTGTTCTAGGACCAATCAGACTGCTGCATTCTGAATCCTATTGTTCTAGGACCAATCAGACTGCTGCCTTTTGGATCCTATTGTTCTAGGACCAATCAGACTGCTGCAGTTTGGATCCTATTCAACTCAGTACATAACACTACCCCATAAGACTGCACTCCTATGCATACCTTCTTGGGAGTAACTCCCAGTGAATTTATTGGGACTTCCTTCTCAGTACATACACATAGGATTAGGCTGCCAAATAAATAAAGGATCTGGGAATGGTGCAGCTGCCACATCTTCTTCCAAGTATCAATGGATTTGCAAACTTTTAAAGGCAGAACATTTAGACTTTTGCTGCTTTGGAAAGTTCTTTTCATTATTTATTCTTTTACATGGAAGTTTTATATGAGAATGTTAGTCATTTCAGAGTAAACAACAGATGTTTGCACCTATATTATGGGTTAGTACTGAATCGGTATTAAACAACAATGAGACAACATGTCAAAAACATTAATGGTAAACAAATGTGTCAGCAAGGAGCAAAAATAATCAAAGTTCATTTCGTCTCTCAAAGAGACAGCAAAAAATAGCACCTTTTTAGTAGATCTGCTCCTGGGGTGGCATCTAAAGGCATTCAGAGAGGGGAGTGGGGATGAGCAGTTCCAAACGAAAGCTATTTAAAAGAGCAACCCACCTGTCGCAGAAATATCTGTTTTTTCAAACTTTTTCCCCCTCAAATTCATTCTTCCTTCCACATACACACAGAAAAAGAAAGAAATGGAAAGAAAAGAAATGAAACAGAATGTTGGTCCAACGCCAGCCTGGCAGCTTAGGCCAACTCCCCAAAGACTTTTTATGCTGCTTTCTGATGATCTAAAGCTGCAGGGGAGAGAGAAAGGACAGCTTAATGAAGAGCTAATCTGATAGACCCTATTTTGTCCAGGAGTGTGGAACCTCCAACCCCAAAGCCTGATTAGGCTCACCAGGCTTTCCCCTTTGTTTGCAAGGCCTGGTGAGCCTCCAAGTGTCCCAGTTTTACAAAAGCCATCCCAGTTTCTGATTTGATCCTGGGATGTCCCGCATTTCATTCGGACTTTCTTGTTTTCATCAGCAGGTACAGTAGGTTGTCCCTATTTTCATCAGAGAAATGTTGGCAGGTATGGATTTTTCTGATCCCTGAGCCATCTGAAGGCAGCCCTGTATAGAGAAGTTTTCTTAATATTTAATGTTTTGTTATGTTTTTATAATATTGGAAGCTGCCCAGAGTGGCTGAAGCAACCCAGTCAGATGGGTGGGGTATAAATAGTAAAATTATTATTATAGAGTAGGGTGTCCCTATTTTCATTGGAGAAATGTTGGAGGATATGCAAGGCTGTAATAATAATAATAATAATAATAATAATAATAATAATAATAATAATTTATTTATACCCCGCCCTTCCCAGTTCAGAAAACTGGGCTCAGGACGGCTAGCAACAAATTTAAAACACTTAAGAACATAAGAAAAGCCAGCCTGAAACAGGCCAATGGCCCATCTAGTCTAGCATACAGTTCTCACAGTGGGAAGGCTGCAAGCTGGGCTTGAGCACATGAGCACAGCAGCATTCTGTCCAGCTGCAATTCCCAGCAACTGGGATCCAGGGGTGCACTGCCTCTGGTAGTGGAGGTCATGCTATGCTGTCCTCCATGATGTTGTCTAATCCTCTTTCAAAGCCAACCAAGTTGGTGGCCCTTGCAGCCTTCTGGGCACCACATTCCAGTACTGGTTCCAGACACAAAAAGCACATGGAGCAATAGAGGTGACTCCGAATTTTGTAGAGTAGGGCTACAGTCCAGAGGCTGTGCAGATCAGAGGTTTCTGCATGCGCTCACACCTCTCAAGAACACATTCCAGCCAGCAAAAGCACTTGGAGGTTGCAGAGCAGCTTGGGTGCCCCCAGGCTTGAGGATCTTCTTTCCTGCGTATTTTACTTGCAAAAATATGTTCAAATAGTCCTGTGTATCGAAAATGGGTGTGGATTTTTGTTTATCAAACAGCAGTTCCTCTTTTTGCAACATTGAGGAGTCATATGGCAGGGAAATCTGATCCCCTCTGGAGCACACATCCCTCCCCAAATGTTTTATTGATCATGCCCAAGCCCTACGTTCCTATATGTGCTGAAATATTTGAGAAGCTAAATGGGGTCTTGTAAGAGTGGGATAGGGATGTGGGGCCATACTGTATTCCCTAGATGATCAATCTTACTATAACATTAAAGCCACTATTTTGCTTATCACAAAATGCTAAGTCTAAATTAATATTAATAATGGAGACAATTTAATAGCTTGTAATTTAGCACTAGCGACACAGATGCTTCTGCTCACATATTTACACTTTCATTGATAAAGTTAATTGATAACAATTCTTCAGCAAAGTCAACAGACATGGAATGTTTTTAGTTTTCTGTCCCAAAGGAGGTGATCTTTTTTGCTTCTTTCTGAATCATTTCCACATGAACTGTACATGACCTTGTCAATCTAGTGAAACAATTGAGCATCGAAATACATCCTCTCTGGCTTACAACTGGGCTTTACGTCTTGTTGCACCAGCCAGTAAGCTTCTTTTTTCAGATAGAATATAATAAATGTGGTGCCTGAGCAGCACGACACACTTAGCACTCGCCACTGTTAACAACCACTAGCTTCCCATTGCAACATAATAAAGAGATGTGTTAATTTGATTTGGTTTACACACAATATTTGTGGGGCCGGATTCTGCAAGCAGGCTATACCCTTTACAGCTTATTTGCAATTTGAAATGGGTCTGCACTATTTGAAGCAGAATCCTCAGGTGGCTGTAGGCCCTAGTGGCTAAAAGTGAAATAATTGTCAGAAATGGGGTTCACAGGCCTCAGATTCTACACAAGGGTGAGGGAAAGACATTTATTGCCCATGTTTCCTCAAAGGAGGTCTCGCCCTCCATAATTTATCCCTGGGAAGCAGGTTAAGTTGGGAGACAGATACTGGCCCAAGATCACCGAGTGAGATTCATGACTGATTAGGGATTTGAATGTTGATCTCCCAGGTCCTAGTCCAATGCTTTAACCCATGGGTAGGCAAACTAAGTCCTGGGGGCTGGATCCGGCCCAATTACCTTCCAAATCCGGCCTGTGGATGGTCTGGGAATCAGCATGTTTTTACATCAGTAGAATGTGTCCTTTTATTTAAAATGCATCTCTGGGTTATTTGTGGGGCCTGCCTGGTGTTTTTACATGAGTACAATGTGTGCTTTTATTTAAAATGCATCTCTGGGTTATTTGTGGGACATAGGAATTTGTTCCTTTTTTCAAAATATAGTCCGGCTCCCCACAAGGTCTGAGGGACAGTGGACTGGCCCCCTGCTGAAGAAGTTTGCTGAGCCCTGTAACCGCTACACCTCATGACTCAACACACCCAAGCACACATCTTGCATTAATTATGAGATGGTGTGATGGACAGGAGAATCTCATTCACACCACAAAAATCTCATCCATTTCAGAAGCCTACAATTCATGCACATGGGTCCACAGAAACTTAGTAGAGTTGTCTCCCATGCCTCCCTGCTTCCTAAAGCACCACCAGAGTGTCACTTACACTGATGAGGTCCCATGAACCTAATATTTCGCTATATGATTTAGCTCTACCTCTGAACCAGTGAAGGCAGTGAAGGTCCTGTGTGAGTGTCTGCAGGTGGTTGGAGGATGGATGGCAGCTAACAGATTGAGGTTGAATCCTGACAAGACAGAAGTACTGTTTTGGGGGGATAGGAGGCGGACAGGTGTGCTGGGCTGTCTGGTGCTGAATGGGGTAACTGTGTCCCTGAAGGACCAGGTGCACAGCCTGGGAGTCATTTTGGACTCAGCTGTCCATGGAGGCAGAAGTTAATTCTGTGTCCAGGGTAGCTGTCTACCAGCTCCATCTGGTGCACAGACTGAGACCCTACCTGCCCACAGACTGTCTCATCAAAGTGGTGCATGCTCTGGTTATCTCCCACTTGGACTACTACAAGGTGCTCTGTCTTGGGCTACCTTTGAAGGTGACCCAGAAACTACAACTAATCCAGAATGTGGCAGCTAGACTGGTGACTGGGAGAGGCTGCCCAGACCATATAACACCGGTTCTAAATGATTTTCATTGCCTCTCAGTATGTTTCTGAGCACAATTCAAAGTGTTGGTGCTGACCTTTAAAGGGCTAAACAGCCTTGGCCCAGTATACCTGAAGGAGCATCTCCTCCCCCATCATTCAGCCTGGACACTGAGGTCCTCCTCCGAGGATCTTCTGCTAGTTCACTCACTACAAGAAGTGAGGTTACAGGGAACCAGGCAGAGGGCCTTCTCAACAGTGATGCCCTCCCTGTGACACACCCTTCCTTAATATGTGAAGGAAATAAACAACTATCTGACTTTTAGAAGACATCTGTATCAGGAAGGTTTTAACGTTTGATGTTTTAGTATGTTCTGATATATGCTATGAGCCGCCCAGATGGGCGGAGTATAAATAAAATTATTATTATTATTATTATTATTATTATTATTATTATTATTATTATTATTATTTGTAGCTGACAAGCATCATACCCAGGTGGCATACCCATTTGCTACAGTAAATGTGCTTCTGAAGCTATGATGACATTAGCCAAAGGGTGTTCCATTATGCTCAGCAATATTCCAAGCTACGTTTGGAGTGGAATATCATATGTTACTGTAGCCTGGCCAACTATTTTCCCTATTGTATTTCATAGGATCAAAACCAACCCAAGGCATAGGTGACTACATAAATACTGAAGACCACAGTGCCACCCTCTCAGCGTTGAGGCTTATAGATGGTCACCACTGCTGTAGGCAGTCCACATCGTTTTCACTTCAAGTAATTAATAAAGCATGGATATTTGGTGTGGCACTTTAATCTCCAGCCACAATCTGGATTACATTTCTGTTCACACAAATTGAGGCCCTCAATTTTCACTTCTTCCTTCTTCTCACTGGTGAAAGCAATTCCATTGGATAAGGAGAGGGTACTCAATGATGACAGCAATAGAACAATCCATATACAATTCTACTCAGAAGAAAGCTTCATTGATTTCAATTGGAACTTACTCCCAGGTAAAGGTGTAGTGGGTTGCAACCTGAATCTCTTTGGCTTCACGGTAAGAGCATCCATACTATTCTTGCATGGTTTCAAGAGCAACCAAAGCCTATTTGTCCAAAATATGAAACAGATATATTCAAAAGGAGAGATCAAAACTAATTAATTTCCATTTGGACAGGATGAATCCATTTCTCTTTGTGGTCGTCCTGTTCTGGCTGGATAGAATCACACTCCCCTCAAAGTACTAGAGATACCTCTTGCTTCCACATTGTCCCTGGATGCCAAGGGCACAGCCAAGAACAACTGTCCCTTTTGGCAGTATTAGGCTGGTGCACCAGTTGCACCTATTCTGAAGTCAGATTGGTGGGGACAAACAGCAGAGCCTTTTCAGTGGTGGCACCTGTACTTTGGAATTGCCTCTTCAGAGAGGCTCACCAGGCCTCCTTTGCCCACTTTCTGGAAACAAGTAAAGGCCTTTGAAAATCAAGACAGTGATACTCTAGATTTGTATCTGCTGCAACGTTCAAAATAGTCGCTAGAAAATTGTTAATCTTAAAATGATATTGCGTCTGACTTTAAATTACACAGTGTGGGTTTCACTTGGCATTTTTGGATATTGTGTTTCAGATTGTTTATTATTGTATCATTTTACTTTGTTGTGCGATGCCCCTGAGGTCCTGTTGGGCCATGTGGCTTAGGTGCAAATCCCAAAAATAAAATAAAAATAAATACAGCTATCACTATGGCTATTGTGACAATTACGAAGCATTTCTAATTAATGAAATGGAGAGTGAGCTCATATTCCTTCTGCCTGAATAGCTATTATTGCCAGTCAATGAATTGTAGCCTTAAAACAAGGGGAGGTCAAGAGGCTTATTTATCTAACACACTGAGTTCTATACATGCCTTAAAGGAAAAAAGGGATGTAGGCTTTTTTTCCAAACCTTGGGGTATTAGTCATGGTCCATGGTTCATGGGAAAAACGTAGGAAGTCTCAAAATTGTGTCCCTATTATTTCAATTTCTCTTAGACTTTGAATTCCAAAGTGAATTTCTTATTCTTCCTTTGTAATTTGGCCTAGAAGGGTACCAAGAGCCTTTGGAGAGCAACACCTGCAGTTAGTTACATTCAAAGGCACAAGTTTCTCTGAGGAGTTTCTGAACTGCTTGGTTATTGTCCGAGGAAGGATAAAGACCTAGGTTCTTTACCTGACTGGCAGAAACATTCCTGCCCCAAAAGGACTCTAAACATTGTTTTAGAAGTAATGAGTCCTGCTGGTTTTGTCCTGCAGGAGGCTGAAATCCCACAGGGAAACGTAGCTTGGAATAAAACAGAGAGCTGGAGCTCATAATGAGTTTCCTATCCACAGAGGCCACTGAGCTTTTATGCCGTTCTTTTTCTTCCCTGCAGCTTGTGGGCAACACTCTTGCCCCTGAAGCACACAGAAAACTTGGCAGAAACGTACACTTCAGAAATAATAAGTGATCATTCTCCAAAATAAAAGCATAATAATAACTTCAACATAAGTCGAAGAAGAAAAAAGGAAGTTAACTATGTAAGCCTGTTTTGCCAACATGGAGGAAGGTGGGACGAAGCCAAGCAAGCAGAGCTGGTGGAAACAAGGTGGGACAAAGCGATGGGGGAGGAAACCAAAATACTAAGACCTGAGGCAAATAATGGAGGCTCTCCTGGGAAATCTCATCCGATAACATGTGGAAAACATATTCCCTCAGAATCAGTCCTTGATTGGTGGTCCCACAGAATTCCCCATCTGAGTGAATCTTTGACCAATCTGGAATCCCACACCCTCTTTCTAAAGGCAAGATGGCATGGAATCCAGTCTTCCCCAGAGAAAACAGATGATGTCAAGGAAAGAGTCTACGTACACCTACTTTTAGGACAGAACAGTAAACACTAAATTTATAGGACAGTTATGAATTTTTCCAAATGAATGTCCTGTGACGATACCTCTGTTGGTTCTAGGGCCTGGTCCCTAGTTTACGGAAGCCATCTTACTTGCATCCAGTTCAGGAGATAGCATTGACTGCGTTCCTCCTCCTCCTCCTTAGTCTCGGTATTGTCCCTTGTAGAACTCAGCAGAAAGAAGAATGATGGGGCGATTTTATCCTCACAACAGTCCTGTGAGGTAGGTTAGGCTGAGAGAGTGATAGGCCCAAGGTCACCCAGTGAGCTTCATGGAGATTTGAACCCCGGCATTCCAGGTCATAATGCAATCAATTAACCAATGGTTAATTGCACCATGCTCAGGGTTGGTTTGTTAAAATATAGAAACTGCTTATGATGGACACAGTATCTATGCAAATTAGGACCACTTTGCACCCCAGTTTCAAGGATGGTTCCCCATTTGTGCTATATGTTATCTCAAAAATGGGGTGTGGGTATGTAAAAGCCCTGCTAGCCCTACATTTATACTGCAGCACTGACAATGACTTACTTTAAACAACAACAACTTAATATATGTTGAAGAAAGTGGCACACATTTATAATAAATTCTGCATTTTGAAAGGAACACACAATATATTACAAATTTGCAAGTTCTCTGATAACTCTAAACAGAATGTATGTAAGTAAAAATTGTTGGTTAAGTATAACTGGGTGAAACGTTGGTTAATATGCTGTTCCTTTGTAAAGGAAACTCTTCAAATTATAAATAAAATTAAGATGCCTCCTTTAAGTGATTGAGTTGTTTATTCATAACAGGTTGCAAGGCTCTGGTAACTTTTGATTTGCACTAAACCTGAACATTGTAAAAATGCCTGGCTTCATTTTTTTGAGAAGGGTTTTTGAGCCCAGGATTTAAATACAATTCCAGCGAAATATTTTAACTTTGCTGCTTCAGTTGCCCTCTTTAATTAGACAAGTCCAAAAAGTTTTACACTTGATTAGGAAAGGTACACTTGCCACTGACATTTTTGGCTGTTTACAATCTGTAACATATAAAGAGAAGTTTCCCAGACTAAACAGGATTAGCTTACAGGGGTATGAAATATAGCAATGGAACAAAGCCCTGAAAAAATAATCCAGTTGCTACTGTCCAGATGGCATGTTGTGGTATATATAATAAGGAGTCATAAAAGAATAACAAAGGATTACAGCGTTTTTGAAAAGGAAGCACATTAGGGCAATTACACATACATAAGATACTTCCAAAATTTAAAAACTGGAATAACATGTAAAAATATCCTTAGAAATACTGATCCCATTAGAGAATAATAATAAGCTTTACAGGTACGGTAAGTATGACCCGCAGTGTTACGTTTGGCT
>NC_139604.1:100220345-100338781 GCF_964270895.1 Podarcis filfolensis
TATTAAAGTGGATGGCTTTCTGCAATGTTTACAATTTATTTTCCCCCCATTAAATCTTGGCAAATTGGTTTCTGATCATGCCTAAAACGATTTTACCAGCATATGTGAAAACATGCACGCTATAAAACCTTGCTAAGTATTGTATTTTCATCTCCTGTTAATTATACTACCCTTTGATATTGTATTAGCATGAATTATAGATTTCTTATCAATAGTGCAGTGTAAGTATACGCAATGAGGTTTGGTAAATGCAAATATGGGAGATTTACATTAAAATATCCTGACCCACTGAGAGTGAACAAAAACTAAACGACATTTAAGCCTCCCCTCCCAAACAAAGCCCTCAGAAGGACAAAGCACTGATTTCACACCTAGAAATAGTGTTTGCAGAAGTATAGCTGAAATTAGCTAGCTGTTGATAGTATTAGCAATTTTTCACAGAATAAGTGGTGGGCACTGTATAAGAATTTTTATTTTCAAAAGGTTAAAAGAGAGAAAGATGAACTCTGTTGTATCCAAATAATTGAAATAAATTTTGATCCACAGAGAGAAAACTTTTAGGAACCAACTAAAAATGTGAAGTGTGAATCATGAAGATTTATTGAATGTGAACTAATGGGATACCTTGCGCTCTAAAGGCAGATTGCTTTAAGAAAGGAGCTTTGAATAAAGCAGGAGTTTTTGCCCTACTGGTGCAGCCCTCAGATCATATGATGTGATGATCTGGTGCTGCATACAGTATAGTAAGGAAAGGGGGCTATTTCATGAATCATTGGTTCATATGGCCTATTATAAAATGGAATTCTGTATGCAAAAAAAGGTCTCTCGCCCACTTTGACTGTTTTCTAGATGGGCTAATTTTCTTCAGTAGCGTAGAAAACACAACACGGATTGTGTAGCTTAAACAGTAAAAAGAAAGAAAGAAAGAAAGAAAGAAAGAAAGAAAGAAAGAAAGAAAGAAAGAAAGAAAGAAAGAAAAGCTCCAGAGTGGCATTCTTTTGAAACAAATTCACGTAGGAAAGAAAATAGAGTTTAAAAAAGAAAAGAGGATGGATTCAATGATACCAGATGTAACTCACAGATCTGTGGACTGAAGGGTCATAAGTTTAAATAAAAACTCAGCTTCAAGTTAATTAGCTGGCAGTGGTGCTTCAAAAATTACAGAGCTGGGGCATATGTTTCCTGCAAGGAGGTCAGCGTTTCAGTATATCCACTTCTTTTTCTTTGGCAGCAAGGAATTGACCCGTTGCTTTGGGTATGACACTCTTCACTTCCTTATATTCCTCTACATTCCAGTCTGAAGTACCCTCCCCCCCCCCCGCCCTCCAAAAATAGAAAAAGAAAAAAGAAAAGAAAAAAAAGAGCAGAAGCAAGGGGGGAAAGAAGTAAACCAGGGACAATTGCCCACACCTTGTTGTTTATGTAAAATACAGTGTTGTAGGATGCACAATTGTGCTACAATGCAGCAATGAAATGCAAAATATATTTCAGCTCCTTTTCATGCACCATCAATACAGCCACTTTTTGAATAAACATTTCCCATTTAGAAACATGGTGGTGAATTGTTCTTTAATTATTAGGCTGCTTGAAACGCTATTCCATTTTGTCTTCTTTTTTTTTAAAGTGCTCATTGGGGGTGTTTCCCCCCCCCAAAAAAGGCATTGTTCCTTAAAATGTTTTTTTAAATGGGTAAGTATAAAGTTAGAACATCCACAGAATTCTTAGGGGAGAAATGCCAAAATGACAGAGGGAGAAAAATTAGATAACATATTTATATATACGGTACATTTTTAAATTGAGCTCGACTACTATCAAAGTAGCTTTGCTTCAAATTTACACCCTTCCTCAGTATAAGAAAATGGCTCCCACAGGAGTGTGCTTTATGCCTTCCAGGCAGAACTTCATAGCCCACAATTAGTCTATATATTCAAGGGCCAAAAATCCTCATTGTTTTACTTGCTGTATAATTATCTGTTATGATGAACTGTGATTCTAAGGACTATTGTCTTTAAGCCTGGATCTGTGTATAGATCAGTTGTCTGGCAGAGACCCAGGAATGGACCTTCCATTTAGAATATATGCCTGAATGATTTCTCTACTCTCTTCCCGGCTGGGTGAAGCAGGGACTGTTTCTGCATGATTTCTTGTGTTGATGAGAAGCAATTATGCCTTAAATGAAGTCATTCATGTCTGCCATTTTGTTTGCATATTTTTCAGCATTCACCTGTTATTAAACCTGTCTTTAAACTGTAAACTAGTTTTAAGTAGACTTTTATGTCTAATACAGTTCTTGTAATCAGAGGGAAACAACACAGGTAATAATGTTTTCTTCACAAGTCACTCAAACAAGAAATCTAATAAAGCGATAACAAATTTCTCTCACCCGCCCCCCCGCCCCAGTAAGGCTTGGGACTTTTTCTTTTTATTATTAGTAGTAATGGTGATGATCTTCATCATCATCCCTAAAAAGTACCATTTTCATAATCCTGTGCATGTTTTCCTGGCAAGAGAAGTCCCACTAAAATGAATGAGATTTACTACTAGGTAAAGTGCCATAGGTTTAACAAACTACACATTTGTAGCGAAGGTGGAGAGAGGTAATTGAGTATATACTGCTGAATAAGACTTTAAAAATATCTTTAATATATCATTACCAACTAAACCAATGTTAATATTTTTTCCTGCAAAATTCTTTTCTCCATTAGTTATTGCAAGTGAGTTATTCATTCATGAACAACAGCATTATCCTCAAACTAGACAAATGAGAATATATTGGATTTTCAGCCCAAGCCTATGCAAGTTTATTCAGGTATAAATCCTATTCTATTCAATGAAGATTAAAATAGGACTGTAGCCTAGGTCCAGGATGCTATTTCTCCCCAAAATAAACTGATACGTCTGGTATAGGTTTTGCTGAAATGTGTGGGGTTTTTTAAAGCAATGCCAGCATCATAGCTCACAAAAAGTATGAGACCCATGAAAATAATGAAGCGGGCGGATTCACTTTGCATATCTGCTTTATGCCAATTTATGAGACCATTTATTGCCTTGCTAGATCCCCGGATGCATTCTTCCTCTAAAGGCAAAAGGGTGTGTTTTGATCAATGCAGCTTGTCTCCGGATTTTCTCAAGGATAGAATTCCTTTGCCACGTTTCCCCAGGAAAGAAAAACAAGTGTGATCACAAAAGTATTTTATAGCACAGTGGTGACACTCCAAAGAAAAAGCAAGTTTCAGGTGTAGTGAATGGGTCATAATTATCCCAGTAATGTCCAGTTCAACATGAATTCAGACAGGCTTAAGGAGCCATTCCTTCATGGTGCAGCACAATACATTAAAATGCAGTTGTCAATATATTTTAGATTTTTTTTTAAAGAAAAGAACATTTTGTTGGGAAAAAAACTTAATGAACCCCTAATATATCTACAAACAGAGGAAAAGCTGGGAAGCAGATTGTACTCAGGTGGCCTCTGCTTCCCCCTTTTTTTATTTAAGGGAGGGAGCTTGCAAAAAAGGCAGCCTGCAGCCCCTTCCAAATCATTCAACAGCTCTAAATTACTAGGTCAGCCCTGCCCACTGCTGTGCTTTAAACTATTCGCTAAATTCATTATTGTTTGGATTACTACAAATGATTTTCAGATTTTTGTTCTCATGGCACTGGAAATTTCCCCTGTCATTTACTTCTTTGCCATTTGCGTGCAAATTCTGCCCGGACTGGGATCCCTGCCATTCCATTTTCTTCACAGCGAAGGGTTTTCTCTGCTCCTGGTGGGGCAAAGTCATGACCCAGAAAAAAATTGATTCATGAATTCTCAGGGTGCAGCTAAAGAAGAGAGGAAATATGCCTTGGCTGAGCTCCTACTAGTGACAATTTAAAACCTGTAATTAGTTTGGATGCAAGCTGTAAAAGGAATCGGAATTTAAAGTGCATTAATTCAAACTGATATATTAACTTTAACAACGTAGATGCCTTATTACGGAGAATCATTATTACAGTCTGTTTGGCTAACTGCTGGAAACGAGGTTTTATTAACTTTGGGTTGGGGGGAAAAGATTAGCGAATGCCAGTAAGTCTGGGAAACATTTTATACGTGTGATGAGTTTCCAAGAGAAATATAACTTTTAGTGGGGTTAGTTAGCTTTAACACCTTAGTTATGGAGTCTATTTTTGTATACCCCCATTTTCCCCTTGCATCACAATGGTCAAGGCCACACACTCCCTGCTGCTATCAGGACCCTGCACCCCCCCCTTAGCTAACTCCCTGACATTTCTATGAACTACACAGCTGAAATGTTATACAGTAATTAATGTTGATCCTAGCACACACTCAGCCTCCAGAACAAATTAGGATGGAAAAGGTTATCATAATATTTTGCTAGTCTGTTTGGTAGATTTCAATTGCTCCCTGTGGGGGGAACAAACAAAAAATGGACATTTTTAAAGTTATGTTGCAGGGGCAAGCAACGCCCGAATATTTTTGGAATGGGAAGGGAAGAATTTGCCATATTCGCTTTGAAAAAAGACTGCTACGGAGCGGTTTGGATGCTTTGAAGCACTCTGCGCCTCAGGGACCAGTTTGCAGCCTTGTGGTATGCAGTTTTGTGGGCAAGATCAGCGGATGATGACTGAAACTCGAACTAAAACTCTGTTATCTTGTGGAGTTCAAATCCAGGTACAACCAGCAGCTGCGTCTTCTCGACCTGTCAGTGGTGTCTGAAAAACACCCAGAGACTAAATAATTTAGATTACACTATTCTGACCTGTATAATTGTTTAAATGAGTAATGCAACGACTAACTGAAAGAGGTCAACCATCTGTAGAGGAAACATAGAATTTGGTTTCATTTCCAAACAAACTTTTGAAGAGAGATACTGTGGGAGGTAGGACAAACTCTGAAGACAGGCCTAGCGCTTATCTGGTAGAAACTTCCATCACTAGCGAAAGAAACATTAATCGCAAATGGTCCAGGGACAGCAGCTAAGTTTGATCTATGCAACATGTCATTAATCTATCTTTCCTTTCCTATAGGTTAACATGAATGGGTTTTAAATATCCATTATCACTACTGATGTAGTCATTACTTAGCAAACAAATTACAAACATCGAGAACCCTGACCATATGGGACTCATCACGGCACCTTCGCAATGTATGTGGTTTTTCGCTTTGCTCTCCAGGGAGAATAAAAGCACAAAATGCATTGCACCAAATGTATACACAGATTAAATTCTAACAACCTAGTTGTCAGCAGCAAACAGATCTACTGACTGGTTCAGAGAATGGTCTGCAGGCACATGATGGTGCTGAAGCTCAGCAGGTTTGGCCCCTTGAACGTGCCTGGAGGCAAGACCACCTGGGAACCATGTGTAAAGCTCTCCAGAGGAAGCATGGAATATAGTAATAAATGAATGAATAATGGTGCCCCTTAAAGCTAGTATTTGCCCCGATGCAATCATTTATGTGCATGCAGGTCTTGTGACCGCTACTTCTCGAAGAAAAACATGCATGACTTTTATGTATGCCAGAGAATATACAATTTTGTCCCTAGATTTGCATTTGAGCTATTATTGTGGCCCCATTAATACCAAGGAACTTCACTCATTATAAGTCTTTTGTGGAATTGCAGCTAACTTTCCACACTTCAGCACATATAGTGCTTTTTGTTACATGTGCATCCTGCTATAATCAGTCCATATGAGTGGGTGGAACAAAGCAGTGTGGTCAGGGAAATAACAGTGCACCCATTTGTAGCAGAAAATCCATGTTTTCATTTTGTGCAAACATCTCTTTCCATTTTTATGCTACTGGGTGGATAGTTTAATAATTTTTATGCCGACAAGAAAAGCTCCAATTAGAAAACTCATTTTTCGCTCCAATTAGAAAACTCATTTTTAAAACATTATTTTTTTCATTAAAAAATGTTGAAATGGGGCTGACTGGAAAGATAATAGTGAAGGTGTGTTGAAGTGAATATATGTGGCTAGTGGACTCAACCACCTAAAACATCACGACACATGTCCCTCCTTAAAGAAAGGGGGATACTTTTATGGTTTTGTGCATATTTATTTTCTCTCTACATAAACTGTGAATGATCTTACACATTTGTATCTTGCTTTTCCTCCCAGGAGCTCAAGGTTGTGTATAGGGGTAACTAACGCCTCAGAAGACCGAATCAGAATTCAAAATGACCTTTGGAGAACTGGGCGCAAGATAACCAAATGAATTTCAATAGGGACAAATGTAAGTTTGCCATAAGGGAATGTAGTTCTCTGTGCCCGCTTCACAGAGTTCAATGGTGACACAAAAATTAGCAAACTTACATTTACATGGAGAGTCACATTAATACAACCCTGTCACCACAATTCTACCATATGTGGTCAGAGGATTGTTCCCATGTGTAATACCAAGTGCTTTCCCCCCCTAAACAAATGTTTAAGGGTACTCTCATTTTTCTACTCATATTGAAATACTGCCCCTCAATGAGGCCAAACTTAGATTCACATAATGTTTAAGGGTATGTGTACCCCTGAGTACCCCCAGAAAAAGAAAAAAGCACTGTGTAATACACTCTGGGATAGCTCAATTGGTAGAAGATGATGCTCTTAATCTCACTGCAAGGGACTAGATAACCCTTGTGGTCTCTTCCAATTCTATGATTCTATGTGTACTTGTTTTGGCAGCTGATACTCAAGGAAATATTAGAAAGAATAACTCAGTTTGTAAACCAGCACGAGTCCTGTTTTTGTGCTGCGTCAACGCACCGAATAATTTAGGGCTTAATAGTACTTCTGCTAGCAGCAGTTAGTAAGGATAAAACACATACCATTGGAAATATAGCTCAGAATTCGAGCTGAGAAGGGCTATAGTTCAGTGGCAGGGCATCATGCAGACAATTCCAGGTTCAATCTCCAGTTAGGACTGGGAGAGAATACTGCCTGAAACCTCAAAGAACCACTGTATGACCTGACTCAGCATGTCGGTTTCCTATGATCAGTTGGTGTTGTTTGAGGAGCTGACTCAGCAAAACAGTTTCATGAAGGAAATGTCAGACCATGGTAAATTCAGTAATACCGTATTTACGTGAATCTAATGCGCCATCGAATCTAATGTGCACCTTGGTTTTCAAAACCTTGAAACAAAAAAAGTATTTGCTATGTCAGCGGTGTTTTTCAAGCTTGTCATCAAATCTAATGCACACCCTAATATTTGCGACATAATTTGGCAAAAAAAAGTGCACATTACATTTGAGTAAATATGGTATGTGGCTTCCTTTTATATTGTTTGTGAACAAAGATCTATGAGTCCCACAATAAATTCTGGAGAGACCCATTTCCAAACTTAGTATAAGACAGCAACCTGGCATGATACTGCACTCCATCCATTTTATCCATGAGTTACTGTGTTACTTGTGTTGTAAATATTTCCTGAAAACAATAGGCACTAAAAAAAAATCACCAACCCCTGAATATTTTGCTTTCTTTTTATCATCAAGATATTCCTGCCCTCCCCCCCCGCACCCGGCTTCAAATGCTATTTTCAGAGGGCACAATCTGTGCATATGATCCAGTCATAGTTGGCATTTAAAAAAAAAATCTTACTAATCTCAATTGGGGGGGGATTAATACACACTCAGCTCTCCTATTGAAACTGGCAGAGCTGAACATTGCTTAACAATGGCTGGATTGTAAGCAGAGGTTCTAAAATGTTTAGTTAGCAAACATGTTTTTCACTCACTGATGAATCAAATGAAAGCTGTGAAACCATGTAAGGTGCTTTCTTAACAAGTGATATAAAGGTGTCATCCACTGGGGAGAAGGCTTCTTAAAATGCATCAGAAGGCTAATATCCTGGCTTTTAGAGAAACATTTTCTTTCACTGACTAGACCAGTAAAGCTCTGGCCTTAAAAATAATAAATGTGGTATGCATATTGTAGGCAAGTAAATTATGGTGCATGCATGCATAGTATCTGTGCATTGCAATGGGGGAAATCTAGTGTTTTATGTAGACAGCCTATCAAAATATACGATGATATAGGCAATTAATTGATTACTATGCTTGAGCGTGCTGGAGACCATGTCAAAGTAGGACCTAAAGTTTTTGCAGTGTTCAGCATCTATACAACGTCATTGGCACCAAAATACCACCCAGTATCCCTCCCCCCACTTTAAACCCGATTTACACTTTCTGGGGGAAATCCAGTAAATGTAAAAATAATTGCTGCCAATGACTCATTTTTCATATCTGAACTACCTATTTGCAATATTAGGTCCCTGTCAAGAAGCAGCCATGGTTGCTTAGAGAAAGAGTCATGCAAAAATCAATGCAAGTCACCAAATCAACTCACACCTTTACAGCATGCCCAATAATTTCCCATTTCTTCCACAACAAAACCATATACAGGTAATTAAGCAGTAATTCAATAACATAGCAGCATCTATTGGTAGGGAATGCTTCTTAACTGTTCGGTTTGTTTACAGTCACCCATCCAACTCTTATGTGAAAATGTATTTATTTGATTTGTTTCCAACCTTGTCCTGAGTAACCTGAAGGAGTCCCTGCCTTTTAAAAATGCTAAATGAGTCATCCCCTCAAGGCTCATCTCTTTGGTGTTTAGCTCCCTTTTTGGATTTTCTAAGGACAAAATATGATCTTCGTTTCTCTTGGTGTTTGCAAAGTGTTTGCACATTTATATCTTACCCTTCAATATATTGGGTGATATCCAGCAGTAACTGCTGAAGGAAGGGAATCTGTCAGTAGAATGGGGAACGCCATTTTTGAGACGTCCGTGTATAGGACGGCATATAAATTCTAACAACAACAACAACAACAACAATAATAATAATTAGGGCATCCTGCTTCATCTACAGTGCCCCGAGTCCCCTGTCACAGAAAGATGAGGCCAGATATATGGGCAGCACAGGGCACTGTAGGCGGGAGGGGAGATTAATTCAAACTCCCGCCCTTTCTTCAGATGGACAGTCATCATGGAGACTCAGATACTCAGTGTCCAACTCATATGAGTCCTATTGTCTGTTCCTTGTGAAGAGGGGATAAGGGGTAGAGTTTTTACAGAAGTGGCTCTAGTTCTAGGGAATATCTTTCCCAAGAAGGCTCTTCATTACTAGTATTCCTTGCTCCTCCACCCACTTTTTTTAAAGGCTCAAATCTTTCAGATCCTCATAAGATTCAAGACCTACATTGGCTCCCAGTACATTTCCCAGCACCATTCAAAGTGTTGGTGCTGACCTTTAAAGCCCTAAACGGCCTTGGCCCTTTATACCTGAAGGAGCGTCTCCACACTGAGGTCCAGCGCCGAGGGCCTTCTGGAGGTTCCCTCCCTGCAAGAAGTGAGATTACAGGGAACCAGGCAGAGGGCCTTCTCGGTAGTGGTGCCTACCCTATGGAATGACCTCCCATCAGATGTCAAAGAGATAAACAACTATCTGACATTTAGAAGACATCTGAAGGCAGCCCTGTTTAGGGAAGTTTTTAATGTTTGATGCTTAAATGTATTTTTAATCTTTGTTGGAAGCTGCCCAGAGTGCGTTATTATTATTATTATTATTATTATTATTATTATTAGTTAGTTAGTTGTGGATTTAATTTGGAGGTGTTACTGTATTATGTGCTCTTTCTACTTTAATGTATTGTTACATGCCACCCCAATCTCCAAGCAGTGAGAGAGGCCAGGTGTGCGCTTCTCAAGGTTCAGGTTTTTTTGGAATGAAGATCAGTGGATGTGATGTCTTAAGGATATGTGGCTTTATTTACACATATACACAACCTGAGCATAGGATGGACAAGCTCACAGCAGGAACATTCCAACAGTACTTGATTTGCCCTGAATCTCCCACCCTTCATCTTTATCCATGATCCCAGGCTCTGGTACTACAGGAGAGGGAGAACAACCTTCTACCTGCTTTCTCCATACAATGTATAATCTTAGAAATGTCTATCATGACACCAGTTACTTGCCTTTCTCTAAACTTAGACACTCCAAACGTAACATTTCCATAGAGGGACATTGCTCCTGCCTCTTGATTATGTTGGTTGTCCTTCTTTTCCTCTGCTCTACAATATCATCTTGAGATGTGGCAACCAGAACTGGACACAGTATTCCAAGTCACAATATTGTCAGTTTTAGTTTCAATTCCTTTCCTATTGAACCCTAATGTCAAATTTGGCTGGGAAATCCAGCCAGATGAGTGGGGTATAAATAATAAAATTACTATCAAAATTACTATTTGCCTTCTTTCCATAGCTGCCATATACTACATCAATGAGTTCACCATTACCCAGGTGCACTTTGCTGATTAGTCATTACCAATGTGCAAGTGACATTTGGGTTTGTGCCCCAATGTGTTCAACATCTCTTGCATCAAACTCTGGGTGCCATTTAGGATTAAATTGAACACTAATCACTTCACTGACCAAGTGTTCTAGGCACAGTCAATGAGGGTATGCAGACACCGTAAAATGACATTAAAAGCCCTCTGGGCAGAAAACAAACCAGCATTAGTCTGAAAGGCAGCAAAAGGATGGGGAAGCTGTACCTCTCTAAGAGTGCTTCAAAAAGAACCTACTCATCTACAATAAAAAAAAAAATCCCTCCAGTAGCACCTTAAAGACCAACTAAGTTAGTTCTTGGTATGAGCTTTCGTGTGCATGCACACTTCTTCAGATACACTGAAACAGAAGTTGCCAGATCCTTCTATATAGTGAGAAGGTGGGGAGGGGTATTACTCAGAAGGGTGGTGGGAATGGGTGATTGGCAGATAGCTGTGATGAGCCTGTTGACGACTCTTAACGACTGCAATAGGTCTTACAGGAAAAAGCAAGGGGTGAGAAGGTGAAAAATGGCTTTGTCATGTATAATGAGATAAGAATCCAATGTCTTTGTTCAGACCAGGTCTCTCCATGGTTTTAAGTTTGGTAATGAGTTGCAATTCAGCAGCTTCTCTTTCCAGTCTATTTCTGAAATTCCTTTGTAGTAATACAGCTACTTTGAGATCTTGTATAGAATGTCCTGGGAGATTGAAGTGTTCTCCTACTGGTTTCTCTGTCTTGTGATTCTTGATGTCCGATTTATGTCCGTTTATTCTTTGGCGTAAGGTTTGGCCTGTTTGTCCAATATAGAGAGCTGAAGGGCACTGTTGGCATTTGATGGCATATACAATGTTAGACGATGAGCAATTAAATAGTCCCGAGATGGTATGTGTGATGTTGTTGGGGCCAGTAATGGTGTTGTCCGGGTGTATGTGGCAGCAAAGTTGGCATCTGGGTTTATTGCAGGCTCTGGTGCCAGTGTCCGTGTTACGTCTGGTTGTAGTATTATTGTGGGTTAGGAGTTGTTTAAGATTGGGTGGCTGTCTGTAGGCAATGAAAGGTCTTCCTCCCAGAGCTTGAGAAAGAGAACTGTCATTGTCCAGGAGAGGTTGTAGATCTCTGATGATGCGTTGTACTGTTTTAACTTGGGAGCTGTATGTGATGACTAGAGGTGTTCTGTTATTTTCTTTTTTGGGTCTGTCTTGCAGCAAGTTCTCTCTGGGTATCTGTCAACACGGCTACCTATCTGTAACTCATCTACAATAAATAGTGGAGATCAATGAGAGGCAATGGAAGGCCAAGACAGAAGATGTGGACACAACAAAGATATTGTTCAATATACAGGAGCTCAACTGTTGTAGGGCATTCAGCAGTTAGGACACTCTCATCTCCATTCTAGTGGTGAGGACTCTAGGGTGGATCCTGGCCCCAAGTTGCCTATCTGGCATCCACTTTGCCTTTTTGGAAAATAAACTATTGTACCTTCACCCGTTTGTTACCCACAGAATGTATCCTTCTGTAGACAACTCTTTGTTCTCTGCAATGATTATTGCCCTTGGATTCCTATGCTTCGTGTGATTTGAAGAGCAATCTTGCCAACATCTTGCAGGACTGAGTTTCCCTTGAAGGTATATGGGCCCCAGTCCTTCCCCCATAGCCTCACATTCATTTCCAGTGGATATCAAAATATCTCCTCCCTGGATTCCCCATCTATCTGTTGTTTGTTTGGTTGATTGATTTTTCAAATAAAGGACCAATAATAAGCCCTTTCTTATCCTTGTCCCCCATCATTCTTCCCTTACACTTCCCTGCTTCTTCTGGGATGGCCTTTAGCACATACTATGTAACAAGGGCTTCATCAATCAAAGTTTATTTTGCATTTCTTTTTCCCCCATTCAAAAATTTTCCAGTGCTATTTATTTTCTCATGAATTGAGGGAAGAGGCTGGTGGGTGGGGGACACACAAAAGAAATTTCCAGCACAGCACTTACCCACAACAGTGCAAGAGCTGCTAGTACCAGATTAATTTCCTTTGTTTTCATTGTTCCCAACAGAAACACTCTCAGGACATGGAATCAGGTTCAGATGTATGTCAGATACTTGTGGTCTCAAGCATGCATAGATCAATTACCCTCTCCATTGCAATCGGAGGCCCACCTTGGTCATTGGTCACAAGCACGAAGAACAGGTTGCAGACATGTTACTCCAAGCCTTTGTAATCTGCCTGGAGGAAAATATTCTATAGTGGGTTTCATTGATTTTAGAAGCAGGTACAATTCTGTCTACACAGTTGGTGCCAATTCAGAGCACATAGTCACACGTAAGTCCCAATGAAAGCAACAAAACTTAAATCAGTTGTGACTAATTATTGCATTGATTTCAAGAAGACTTCAATACAACTTTCCCTGGATTGGAGTGGCAAATCATCTCCTGTGCCTGCAAGGAAGTCTCAGGTTCAATCTCCAGATTGGGTTGAGAGAGAAAGTCCTGCCTGAAACTCTGTAGAGTTCTCAGAATTGACATTCTTGTTCAAGGTGGACCAGTGGTCTGACTCATTGTAAGGGTGCTTCCTATGTCTCAAAGATTTAGCATTTAATATGTCACTTCTCATCATACCAAAAGTCATAAAATTGAACTCAGCACGTGAAATACACACAATCATTTCAGACATAGCTTCCCCGCCTTACCCCTCTCAAAAGCGTACAAGCCACCTTGAGCTAGTTACCAAACCTTGGACCTCTTTGACAATACTATGTGATCACATCAGTATTGTTAAGTGCTCTCTGCATATAAATGAAGAAGATTGATTTAGGCTATACCAAGGAGACAGCTACAGGATAAGAGGAGCTTTATTCACTGCTTGTTGTCCCAGCTTTTTATTCACTGGCAGCAAGGATATCTAATGCTTTGGGGAAATGGCTGTCTTGATGAGACCTCTGATTGTAAAGGACTTTCAAACTGGGAACTATACAATGTTTGATGCTGAGTGGATGACTTTCCATTCTTCTCTTCCTTCTTTTTTTTTTTTTTTTAAAGAGGTCAAGATGTCATCCATCTCTTTTTTTTAAAAAAATGCCCCAGTGACACTTCTTATGTCGCTCACCTGTGAACCACGGGTGTCACTTTTCGTTCACAGAAATTTGGGAAGAAACACAGCCCACTGTGAAACGCTGTTTTGCCACTTAACACTAGCAGCAGCTTTTACAACAGAAGTTGTCTTCATCATAGCAGTTCTTATCTCTACATTCCACCTGCACTTTTATATGTATATCCATTTACTCATCATTTACCAGCCTGCTTGAGGTGACGGGAAACATTTTCCCCAAATAAGTATAATCTAACACCTGTGGAAGAAATCATGTGATGACAACAGAAGATGGCATGCACTGAGGTGAAGACTAGGCATTCCAGATTTGCTTCTATGATCAGTGACAGCCCTTTGCTACTGTAAACCTGCTGTGATCCAAAGCCCCAGGTATACCAGGGTGAGGGAGCTGTGGCCTTCCAGATGCTGTTGGACTCCAACTTCCACCAGCCCTAGCTACCATGGCCAGTGGTGATATAGTCCAAGCCATGTATTGAGGGTAGCAGGTTCCCTGACCCTGTTATAAAGACTAGAACCTGTTGCTTCCTTGTCTATCTACTACCACCCCCTTGTGGCAAACCACACTACAGAGCAAAGGCTGAAAAATTCCCAATAACACACAGCTTCCAGCATAGCTCTATGAACCCAATTAGCCTGTTGGTTTCCTTTGACCTATCCTGGCTGTATGTGCCAGTGGTGGTGAAGCCATGATGGTGCCTGATTATAAAACCTCCATTAGCTCCCATCCACAATGGCAGGCATGGTGGGAGTTGTCAGTATCTGGAGGGCACCTCATTGGCTACCCTGGCCTATTATTATTATTATTATTATTATTATTATTATTATTATTATTAATTTGTACCCTGCCCATCTGACTGGGTTGCCCCAGCCACTCTAGGTGGATTCCAACAAATATAAAAGCATAATAAAAACATCAAACATTAGAAACTTTCCTATACAGGGCTGCCTTCAGATGTCTTCTAAAAGTCATATTTATCTCCTTGACATCTGATGGGAGGGCATTCCACAGGGTGGGTGCCACTACCAAGAAGGCCGTCTGCCTGGTTCCTGTACCTTCACTTATCACAGTGAGGGAACTGCCAGAAGGCGCTCTGTGCTGGACCTCAGTGTCCAGGCTGAAAAATGGGGGGTGTAGCCTACTGTTGAAAGATAAGAGAAATCCATTCCTTGCCCACTTTTGCTTCTGGCCTCACCCAGCACTGCCATGCTCCCTGCCCCACTGACATCTGGTATGAGGGAATGAGGCCCTCAGGCTACAACCTATGTAAAGATGCATAAGCCCTGCCCTCCATCTTCCTATTATGCAGTTAAGCTGCTATAAAATATGTAACTGATTGCAGAGTAGATATGCCCCAAGGGTTAAAACACATTGACATTTTAAACTTTTTTGTTTCATGATAATTTCCTGCAGCCATGACAGCATTCTCCCCTCTCACCTGCAAATGTTATGCTCTCACTTTCACCACCAGAGGCATAACCCATTGAATTGGATTGTTGCTGCAGGTCCTTTGTGCATCATGCATAGCAGTCAGAGGCAGAAGCAGCCCTACCATTAAACATGCTTTCCTCTTCTTCCCTTAACTTCCGCAGTGGAGTTCAGCCAACTTCACCTACTGAAGATTGCACCCAAAGTCACCTCTTCTCCAGAACTTCACAAGCACTACTGCGTGCATATGGGTGCTATCACGAGAGATGCTTTAACAGCCTTTTGAATTTCTGGCATTTCCATGATGATGTCACTTCCACCCACATTACACCTGTTCAAGCATAAATATTTTCATGCTGTTAGAAATACCAACTGTACCATTTACTAACGCCGGAGAGGCTGCACCACTGCAATAGACCACCTGAATTCTATGGTTTCTTTCTCTGTCTCACTATATAATAAAAATGCAAGGATGTCATCACACTGCCCCCATTGGAGGACTTGTAATGCCACACCACATCCTGAAGTGATGTGCAAAAAAATGCCAAAAAATCAGGGCCGGGCAGGGAAGCAAAAATGAAGGCAGGTTGCACAACATGGGAGCCAGAAGGGGTTTGATTACAACTCCATCGAAAAGTGAAGAACTTTATCTTGGGGGGTGGCGGCTTTTTAATGCTATCTGTTTTATCTCTGTTGGTCATTTTTATTTTTGTTTTATCTTTTCTAGTTGTGTTTATAAATGGTGTTGCTTTTAATATTTTAATTGCTTTTTTTCTTAGTATTTCATCCCATAGAATCAGAGTATTGTAAAGTTGGAAGGGACTCCAAGAGTCATCTAGTCCAATCCCCCTACAATGGAGGAATCTCAACTATCTCCATGGCAGATGACCATCCAACCTCTGCTTAAAAACCTCCAAGGAAGGAGAGTCCACCACCTTCTGCAGGAGTCCTTTCCAAAGTTAGACAACTCTTCCTGATTCTTTGTAAGTCACCCTGGGAATTTGTTGAATGGTAAGACATAAATGCTTAAAATAAATAGATAAACACATGCATGTGTGGGTGGGTGCATTTGCTTTTCAGTTATGAACAGAGCAGCTCTTTAGGTTACCTGAATGGCTATAGCTGATAGTGTGATAAGTCCTACCTTATGTAACACCATTGGTTTCCCAATATGGGCTTCCCTTTGTAGCTCAATTTCCAGAGACTTTAGCCTTAAACATAACTCTGTATTGGGCACTCAGCCCAATTTGAATGAAATTGAATGAGAGTTCAATTTCAGTAGCCTAATTTCCAGGAAACTTTGTTTTAATGAACTGTCTGTTTTTACCTTATGCCACATCAAACATACTCACAAGTTTATAAAATAGTGTTACGGTATAGAAATCCCCTTTCCGCACCACAGGAAGAGCCCTGTTGGATCAAACAAAATGCCTACCATGTCTCACATCGTATTCTCATAGGCAACTAACCAGATGCCTGTGGGAAACCCTAGAGCAGGACTTGAGGGCAACAACACTCCATGCTTATGATTGTGGGATATTTGCAATGCAGTCAAACCAACAATGCCTGTTTGCTAGATAGGCACATGATAGGAGCTGAAGCTTAGAGTCCTATAAGATTCCAAAAAGGGCTCTGAAAGACACTCCCATTGTTCCTTGTCTGGGGGAGGGCATATCCATACATATAATCTCCTCACCTGGCTGGGCACATCCATTTTGCTCTTTGCTCTTTCAACTCATTCCAGCAACGTAGACCACGTGCCATGTCTGAGCCACAGCTCAGATTCCATCTTAAACTAGACTTTGTAACTGGATTACCATTTTAAGCCCGCCTGAACAAAGCTGTTTTTCTTCAACAAGTATTCTGAGTGAGTAAATGTTACGTTTACCTTTTACAAGATTGATAGTGTGATTATTGTTTTAAGTGGGAGAAAAGGAGGAAATACTAGAATACCGTCTACCTTAAAGCATCCTAAAACTAGCCTATCAAAGCTTGCCTTTTCAGCTACAAAGGGATGCTGAGCTAACAAACGTGAGGAAGGAACAATAATATCTAACTGATATATCCTCTCCTAGCATCTAGGCCATGGGTAGGCAAACTAAGGCCCGGGGACTGGATCCGGCCCAATCGCCTTCTAAATCCAGCCCGTGGACGGTCCAGGAATCAGCATGTTTTTACATGAGTAAAATGTGTCCTTTTATTTAAAATGCATCTGTAGGTTATTTATGAGGCCTGCCTGGTGTTTTTACATGAGTACAATGTGTACAATGCTTTTATTTAAAATGCATCTCTGGGTTATTTGTGGGGCGTAGGAATTCATATTTTTTTCCAAAATATAGTCCGGCCCCCCACAAGGTCTGAGGGACAGTGGACCAGCCCCCTGCTGAAAAAGTTTGCTGACCCCTGATCTAGGCACATCCCTGCAATGATGCTTCTTTTTTCTTCCTCTTTGATGATCACTCATGGCTGAGAAAGATTGTCTTCCATGAAGTTGGTCTTAACAGTGTTGTCTGTGATTGTGAAGACCAATTCTGGGTCCACACATCCTTCCACAGTGGGGACATAGGTTTCTAGGTGGGATTTGATGATGGTGAGGGTTTGCCAAATGTGCTTTCTTCTTAGCTAGTTTCTCCCTTTCATTCTGTGTTTGAGCGTCTTCAAAGTCCATGAAACCTTTGGTAAAGGCAGTTCTCCAACTGGAGCACTCTCAGGCCAATAAACTACAAGGAATAATAAACACAAATTGCCTTGGTCTTTGGTCATGCTATGCCATTGCCCAATGGCAGGGAAAGCTGTTCTCCAATTAGAGCACTTGCAGGCCAATGATGCAACTAGTATTGAAAGGCATACCACCTCTGGCACTGAATGTGGTATGCAGCCATCATGGTCAGTAGCCACCTTGTCCGCCAGAAATTTGTTTAATCTCCATTTAAAGTCTGACTGCATCTCACCCCAGATCTCCAAGTCAATGTCAGTTTTATAGTAAATAAAGATCAACGCTGAGCATTTAAGCAAGAGTTTTCGAAATATTTAGCACTTGAGTGCTAAGAGAGGCGAGAATTCCAATTGTCAGCACTTAGCACTTTCCTATTCACTCATCTCAGAAAAGTGTGTCCCAAGAAACAAATGCATCATTGTTGAAATGGAAGGAGCCCTTCTGCAAAAACAATCTGCATTATATCAGTGTTCCTTTCCACTATATTAACTTGAAGAGAATTAATTTGATTACATATATTGGAAACATACTTCTCCTGGAAGTTACCTTGTGGGCCACCAAATGGCTATTTTCAAATATTCCTGCACAAAATACTTATCATACCATGTGCAAGCCAATCTGTCAAACATGGATGTGACATTGTAACGTACATTGCAAATTACATCACCAGATGTTCTTGTTAAAAGTTTTGGTCCCTTTAACTGATTATATAGTTATTGCAACCTTTTGAGTCCTGATGGTGACAGTCAAATTGATGGCTCACTGATTTAACAACACTTTTAAAAAAAAACCCAACAACAACAACGTGAAGAGATTTAAGAGGTTGACAGAAAGGTATCAAGAGAAGTTAAGGGAGTCATTTTGAAAGTCATTTTAAATTAACAGCCAATGGCTACTTTTCTGAGAGAGAGAGAGACAGACAGAGAGAGAGAGTTTTAGAAGGGTGCAGCTGGATGGAATAATCAATGACAAAGAAAATTTTTTAGCAGTAATTTGTTGAAAATTAGATTATTGTTCAACTCCCAAGTAACATTTTCATTTTTTCTAATGCAGTCATTTTTCAGTTCATAAACAGATTATATTTTCTGCATACTTTGCCCTCAGTAACACAAGGGAAATTCATAACACTTCTTAATGTGACAATATGGCATAGTTAGAAATTTTACAATCTGAATAATTCAGATAAAAGGTGTATACCTCCTTATTGTTAACACGAGCAGGGATGTAAGAAATTTATCAAAGTCATTTTGAAATTGAAGGCATTTTATGTTGTGAACTGACCTGAGATCTACAGATATAGGTTTGTATACACATCATCATCATCATCATCATCATCATCATCATCATCATCATCATGGTTCTGGCCAGCAAAACATCAACAGTGTTCCAAAAACACTTAAAAGGTCCCTGCTGTTTTTCATACGCCATGCTGGGTCATGATATTTCAAAGGGAAGTGTTCCTTTTGAATTGTTCCTATTTAGGGAAGGTTTTAATGTTTTATTGTGTTCTTAATATTCTGTTGGGAGCCGCCCAGAGTGGCTGGGGCAACACAGTCAGATGGGTGGCATATAAAATAATAATAATAATAATAATAATAATAATAATAATAATAATAATAATACCTGTCTTTCAAGAGCCAGTAGTTGTGACGACTGTAAGAAACCTTCAGGAGCTCGAATGCCAGTTGCAGAAGAACAAAAACTAGAAAAGGCTGTTGCTGCAAGCCCTCTTCATTGGCCTCCCATAGCTACCTGGTCAACCACTGTAGGAAACAGGACATTGAACTGCACAGGCCTTTGATCTCACCTAGGAGGGCTTCCTTCCTTCCTTCTCCTTCTCCTTCTCCTTCTTCTTCTTCTTCTTCTTCTTCTTCTTCTTCTTCTCTCTTAACATTTATATAACACCATTGAATGTCCAAAGCATTTTATATACATCAATCAAATAATTATTACAGTATCAAGTTAGTAATGCCATTGGGCTGGAAGAAGTTGGGTGGGTCTAACAGAAATACTGGGTCGAATCCATCAGTTGCAGAAGCAGAAGGCTGCTCAAGCAGCCAAACTTCATGCTAAGCCTCTCAAAGGGGTTGGGGTCCCTCCTGAACAATGTGAGATGTGTTGTGTGTGTGCAGTGGAAGTAAAGAATCACCCAGAACTGGGTGGTGGAAGACCTTTCCATGGGGCTGTACATTCAACCTGCTGGGAATCAGAAAAGATTTTTCTCCAGGCTAGGCTGACCAACAACTTTGGAAGCGGAAGAGACACCTTGCGTAGCATGAGGATTGGCTCAATTCACTGAGTCACATAAAACTATTTGCTTTGAGGACAAGATACTGTGAATCTTCTCTCTGTCGGTGAAATCATGTTAGCTGCATCATTTGTGTTTCTTGGGGCAGTGGAATGTGTTTGTGTATTGGGCCTAGCCTGTGAGGGTTCTACTTATGGGTCCTCTATTCAGTTATAGCTTGCTGGCTTAATAAAACAAGAAGCCTACACTAATGGACTTGGTCAGCGAATGGCTTCCTTTTTGATGGAAACCCTTTAACTATCATGTTGCTTCACCAAAAGAGCTGGGGTGCGGGGGAAGAGAGAATAAAATCCTGCCATTCTGTTTGAATTATTCTTGAGGTTCTATTTGTATTTCTGTTTTTTTACCCCTCTCATCAGTTGTTTGTAACTAAGCTAGAAAGAATCTATCTTGGCCGGGACCCAGAAGCCTGGTGCTCAGCTTGAGAGGAACATTATTTTTTAAAAACTTTGAAAATATTTATTGAATCATGTTTTAATTAGCAGGAAAAAAACATTTTGTTTATTTTCAATGGGATTTTTTCCTCCACATTTAAAGGGTAAAATCTACCCGCTTTGTGTTCCACTTGCATAAAGGTGACATTTTCATGGATGGTTGCTTGGCACCAGGCAGAGCGACGTCCTTGATTTCCTGCCCTTACTTTTTGGAAGAGATAAAATTGGCAGCTCCCGCTATGCGTAGGGGGGCTCACTCTGCATTTTGCTATCCAGATGAAATGCAGTCTTATTTAACTCCTGTTTCTATGTTCTTTTGATTTCTGTGCATATAGTGATTTTTTTGTTGCTGTTCTACAAGAAACCTCTTTGCAACTTCCAAATGATCCAACCCAGGTATAGCACTTGGATCCTTATCTGTCTGGATTCAGTAACTGTCTGGATGAGGATGACTGAATGAAGAACATAAGAGCCCTGCTGAATCAGACCAAAGGTCCATCTAATCTGGCATTCTCTTTCTACAGTCAATGAGAGGCCTATGGGAAGCCCAAAGCAGAACATGAATGCAATAGCTCTCTCATACACATGCATTTCAACTGGTATTCAAATATATATTGCCTTTGATCCTGCAAGTGTTATGAAGCCACCATGACTAGTATTTGTCCTCCATGTATTTGTCTAATCCCCTTTTAAAGCCTCCAAGCTCTACGTCTTGTAGAAATGAATACCAGTCTTACACAATGGAAAGCCAACCTAGGAAAGATCAACAGTCTAGGTAAGATGAAGTTTATTTGGGTCAAGGACTAAGTAACCTAGCAGTCGATAGATGTACTTGTGAAATCTTGGAGCCACACTGCTCTGAAACACAAGGTTCACAACTTCAGGGACCTCATGGATCCAACCCAGACAGAACCAGCAGCCAGGAATGTAACAGGCCCTCCAAGTGTCTCTATTTTCTAGGCACAGTCCCAGATTTACAGAAGTCATCCCAGTTTCTGATTTGATCCTGGAATGTCTAGCTTTTCCTTAGGACGTCCCTATTTTCATCAGAGAAATGTTGGAGGTTATGATAGCTTTGGCTGGTGCATCATTTGTGATTCTTTCTGGGTAATTAGTTGCTGTAGTGCATGTTTCAGTAATTGTCAAACTTGAGTGCGCTGGAACAACACTCAAGGCTTCTATGAGTGACTTGAGAATCACCACCATTGGAAGATGCTTGGTGTACCACTCCTTCCTGTTCACTCCCCTCTCTGAAGAAGATGACCATTTTGCAGAATATTCTTTCCCATTTTCTTGTTCTGGCCAAACACACACACACTCCAGAATGATGTTTGGTTGGCAGCATTGTGTGGGTGCAAAATAGCAGCCAGGTTGCCAACACAGCAAGAAACATCTTAGAAAAGCAGAGGGAACCTGTGGTCTACCACTGATGATGCGCAGCCCTGGCCTCAAAAAACATTAGAAGAGTTTCCCCTTTCCTGCTTGAGAAGGTTTGGCAAAATAGCAACATTCTTGGGCCTGTAATTAGTTGGGAATATTTCAGAAGGCCATTTTCTCTCAATAATTTTCTCTCCTTCTTATCCTTTTAGTTACGATTTCCCCCTGTAAAGACCATTGCTCACGCACAAATGGCAGAGGAAACATTTTCAATCTGCAAACATTACATCACAATTAAAATTAGGTGGGTTTTGATATTGCGGTGTATGGTAACTAATGCCCAATATTCCATAGACATTTTTTAAAAGAACAACCATATGCAATATTTAATATTGCAGTGGGTGACATCCAATGGTGTTTGCCGGCTTGCAAAGAGGGACTTCCTGCCCCTCTCCCCGGTCCCCTGCACTACCACCCCAACTGGCTCCAAAACACTGGGGGAACCTGCTAGAGCAGATCTGGAGGCTGGAAGACAGTGGAATGAAATAAAAGGGGGAATCCTGTTGCACAAGAAGACATGCATTCATGCAACACTGGATATCACCCAGGTTCAATATAATCATGACTGAAAATGAAGGTAGGTGACATCAAAAATTTAATCAGGTTTACAATGAGAACAACATTATAGACACATGAATAATTCTAATCTGACCATATTTTGATTAGGTAGTCCTCTTCAATGGCTTTGTTTTACATGATTTTTTTTGGGGGGGGTTCATAACTTTCAGACCCATTCTGGAGCAAGGGCTTGTCCCCACTTCCGTTTGTCCCATGCTTAGAAAGCCCAAGCTGTTTACCACTTGTCCCATGCTTTCTAGGCGTGGATCCAAGCGGTTCTGCCATTGCCCGCCACTTTCCGCCTGACAACCCACTCTTTAGTGCTAAATCGGAACAAACAGAAATCTGTGGAAAAACCAGATCACCATTTGTTCCAATTCAGCGCCAAGCTGTGGGTTTTCCCAGGAGAAAGCAGCGGGGCAAATGGAAGTGTGAACGAGCCCTTAGTATGAGTGTGGTGTCAGGGTCAGAGTACTGGACTTGAACCAGGAGGATTACCTGCCATGGAACTCATTGGGTGACCTTTCTCAGCCTAATTTACTTTACAGGGTTGTTGTGAGAATAGACTATTGGAATGGGTGAAATCAGGTTCCTTGAAGGTTTCTATAGCAGCGTTTTGGTTTTTTTATTTCCACAAATAAAGCATCTCAACCTATTTAAAATGTGCCTTAATCCAAAATTTCTGCAACTCTAGCAAACTATGTGAGCTATGAGACCAATAGAAATTTAAACTTTTTAGGATTATTCACATTTGTATAGTGTTAATCTTGCTACAGGCATAATTAAATTCTAGAACTAATGTTTATGACAATGTCTTTATATTGACTTCATTGATACTATAATCATAAATGCTGCATATTAGTGCTCTGTAATATTTCTTTAATTGGACCCTAACTTCTATGCAAACATTTCAGCGTTTATTAGCTGGGAGTTAGCCTTCCGCTCCCCCCCTTTTTTTTTTTTTGCTTTTGCTTTTGCTGTCACATAAAATTCTTCTATTCTTTAAAATTAATTGGCTGCTGTCCTTGACTAGCCTTTGAAAGTGGTGATCTGGGTCATGGTGTCCAAAGAACAGATAAGAAAACACTTTGAATGCATATTAATAAATCTGAAACCATATGGTGCATTTTCGCAGAAACATATTTGTGCTGTTAAAGAAATAGTTAAACAAAGCTGAGGGAATTATGGTTAGGACCTCAGTATATAATTAATTCCCACATAAGTTTGCCTGTGGGCAAAATGAGTTAAAGGTCACACTTGGAGGGCATTTCAGGGATTTGTGTATTATGGACCACCTTTTGCAATGCATAGAGGGGGTTCCATGGGTGGAAGAGAAGGTCTGCTCACATTATGGCCACAGAAACCTCCATGGCCACCACCCCACCTTCCACCAGAGGCACTCCCAATGACAAAAGGGTGTAAAGGGCTCTAGGGCAAAGTGGATGGAGTGAGGTGTTTGATCCAAAAGATTCAAGTCCCCTTTATTTTTGTGACAAATAACCCAAATTGGAAGAAAACTAAGCCAGTTTTGGAGCTTTGTGCCTTTGGCATGCATACTTAGAACATGGGGGAGCCAAACACACAGATCCTCCTAAGGAGTAATGAAATGTGGTCCCAAGCAATTCTTATTTTCATTTTGTTTCATTTCATTTCATTTCATTAACTCAAATACAATGTGCACCTTTTTGGGCCAAATTACATCAGGAAAATTAAGGTGTGCATTAGATTTTTTGGTTTCAAGGTTTTGAAAATTGAGGTGTGCATTAGATCCGATGGCACATTAGATTCACTTCAATACAGTATTTTATTGAATTATATTTTATTTGTTGGCTCCCAACAAAATATTGAAAACACAATAAAAACACAAGCAGCTGCAGGAGGCAACAGTTTGCCCCCTTGCTCTCCATAAATTGTGCTTCTGCCCTCATGGGTAGATAAAAGTTCACACGTCGTAATCCTTGACTGTGGCATAACCAGATTTGGAGCGTGAAATCTTTGAAATCCTGCAGTGCTACATCTAGCCAAAAGCAGTCCTGAGGATTTTTCTCCTTATGTTTGTCATCAGGCATCTATAACAAGGAGTGCCTGTTCAAAATAAGTGTAGTTGTGTTTTCTGAAATATACAGCCAACACAATCAGTAAAGCAATCAACATGGGGAGAAGTTTACTGTATGTTCCAAATCTGTTATTTATCCATAAGAGTAGCACATCCCTAAATGGAAGGCATATATATATATATATATATGAATGAATCTTGCGCAGAAGTAAAATAGGGAGCCAATGTATAATGTAAAATCCAACTGGAAGTGGAGAAAAATCTTTTTAGAAACAAAACAAAAGTAAACGAATGACTAGTGAAATCACAACAACAGAACCCATACAATTCAGAAATGAAATGTTTCTTGCACAAGCATTATGCCTTCAGTTTGTTCACTCCAACACTGCCACAAGGAACGCCTTCCCTTCAGATGTCAAGGAGATAAAGAATTACAGAACTTTTAGAAGACATCTGAAGGCAGCCCTGTTTAAGGAGATTTCAAACGTTTGATGTTGTTATTATGTTTTTCGATATGCTTGTAAGCCGGCCAGAGTGGCTGGGGAATTATTATTATTATTATTATTATTATTATTATTATTATTATTGGAAACTTTTGCTTTCATTTTCAATTAATTGTGGTTTATTGTTATGCATAAACGTGGAAATGTTTCTTAACTAGGGTTTAGGAAAACAAGCTTGGATTGGAAACCACGGTTTGAACTTGGGTTGTTTCCTTAAACCATAGTTTAAAGACTAAGCAACCATTTCTCAAGATCCATACACTAGCAGTAGCAGTGTTTATTAATAACCCTTCTGCTCCCAAGTGATATGCCGTATTTAAAAAATACAAGATAAAGACAACAATGCAGACAAAAAATGCCAAATAAAACAGAGCAAAGACATTATAAGAAAAGTGGAATTAAAAACCTATCAAAAATCAGGCAGCAAAGATCATTTTTTTACAGACTGGACTAAAACTAGGCCTTTGATGGACCTTGGGGTTTCAAATTTCAGCAGCGCCCTGTGCAACACCAAAATTCAGCGCCCCCCACATCTCACCCACCATTCTACAGCATAGCTGTGGTGTTCCCAAGGCTCCGCACCCAGTGCAACCAAACCAGTTGCGCTCTCCTAAATCCGCCTCTGGCTAGGCCAACCTGACGTAACTAGGAAGGGAATTGCACAACTGGGGTGCTGCTACAGAAAAGCCCCTGTCTTGAGTATTCATGAACCAAACCTTGGTGGTGGGATAGACAATAGGACCTCTGATAATGATTATATCTTATGGGCAGGTTCCTAAGGAAGCAGATAGTCTTTCAGATTACCTGATCCCAAACCACAATTAGGGTAAAATCTTGGGTTGGGGCGTTGTTTGGGGGATTTTGTCGAGGGCGTTGTTGCTGTTAATTTTTTGTACCTTTATTTTAGATCTTATAATTTAAATGGAAATTGTTTGATTTGGTTGTGTAATTTTTGATGTTTCATTTATTGCTTATGTCTACTTTTGTTATGTTTCTAGTTCTGGACATTTTGATATGTTGTAAGCCACCTTGAGCATGGTTTTTACTGTAGAAAGGCAGTATCCAAATAAAATGACTGATTGATTGAAAATTAGAGGGGAAACTTCAGATTTCTTCCTTGTGGTTGCACCAGATGTGGAAGGGAGAACTCACAAGCATGAGACTCTTTTACAGAATGCAATGGGGAAGAAATGGAGGCAGTGAGAGATTTTACTATCTTGGGTTCCATGATCACTACAGATGGTGACAGCAGTCACGAAATTAAAAGACGCCTGCTTCTTGGGAGAAAAGCAATGACAAACCTAGACGGCATCTTAAAAAGCAGAGACATCACCTTGCCAACAAAGGTCCGTATACTTAAAGCTATGGTTTTCCCAGTAGTGATGTATGGAAGTGAGAGCTGGACCATAAAGAAGGCTGATCGCCGAAGAATTGATGCTTTTGAATTATGGTGCTGGAGGAGACTCCATGGACTGCAAGAAGATCAAACCTCTCCATTCTTAAGGAAATGAGCCCTGAGTGCTCACTGGAAGGACAGATCCTGAAGCTGAGGCTCCAATACTTTGGCCACCTCATGAGAAGAGAAGACTCCCTGGAAAAGACTCTGATGTTGGGAAAGATGGAGGGCACAAGGAGAAGGGGATGACAGAGGACGAGATGGTTGGACAGTGTTCTCGAAGCTACAAACATGAGTTTGACCAAACTGTGGGATGCAGTGGAAGACAGGAATGCCTGGTGTGCTCTGGTCCATGGGGACACGAAGAGTCAGACACGGCTAAACGGCTAAACAACAACAACACACCACACTTTAGCCTTATGTGTCCAAATTAGGGCAGAATCCATCACTTTCTTATCTGTAGCTGTAATTACCTTTGATACACATCCAGTTTCTTTGCCATGTTCAATGCTGATAATAAAAATGGCTGTGCAAAGGTGAAGTGCACATTTTCTGGAGTATACATTGGAGTGCACATTTTCTGGAGTATACATCCTATTGGAACACATGAATATACATTTAATTGCAGAGGGTGTGAAGTTTTGCATTTGTCCCATGAAATTTTAGTTGTGGAATGCTCATGCTCAGGTGATGCCCATAGTCACAACCAGCCCAGGTAGTATAATGCTTACACTAAGATGCTTGAGGAAGATTGGGGAGACCATGGGTAAAAGCCTCAGACAGTCATTGTTAGAATGTGGTATCTAGAGGAAAAGTCTGCTTGTGCATCCATTTGTGGGGAAACATGGCTCAAACCCAGCTCTCAAATCCTCAGCTGTCTGTGGGATTTCCTGCTCTTTTCTCTGTTATTCTTCCCAGTCTTGACTGGTCCCTATGTCTAGAAGTACTTCACAGAACACCTATACAGAAGCACATCTCTCTTTTAACCCTTTCTGAAACATCACCATTTCCACAAACACTGAGCTTGCCTCCATTACTCCTCACCCCTAATACAAAAGCCTCACATCCCACTCACCATGTTACATGAGAGAGGTGATGTTCGGGATCATGAACTCTTCTGAATGTGTGTCAGCTAGAAGGGGGGCCAGAAGATACGATCCAGACTTCCCCATCTCTCCCTGTGCATACTATCTTATACAGGTAACTGCAGTTAGGGATTTGAACCCCAGGGCCTAGTCCAACCCTCTAACCACTACACCACACTGGAGCTAATACAGTGGAACCTCAATTTTCAAATGTAATCCTTTCTGGAAGACTGTTCAACTTCCAAAATGTACAAAAACCAAGGATCAATGGTCAGTCGCCAAAATCCATTGAAAAAATGGAGAAAAACGCCTCGGAAGCTGTTCGATTTCTGAGGTGCATTCAAAAATGGAAGCAATTACTTCTGGGTTTTCAGCGTTCAGGTTCCGAATTGTTCGGCTTCCGGGACGTTCGAAAACCGGGGTTCCACTGTACATGAATTTATCACACATGAAGTTCTGGTGCATTCTCCAAAGCCCCCCTAACATTTTTACCGTTTCCCTGATTATTTGCTTCTCTCTCTTTCAAGGGCAGGTAATGAAAAAAACCCATTTATATCACTTCAGAAT
Source organism: Podarcis filfolensis (assembly GCF_964270895.1). Lineage (NCBI taxonomy): Eukaryota > Metazoa > Chordata > Lepidosauria > Squamata > Lacertidae > Podarcis > Podarcis filfolensis. The sequence continues at coordinate 100,248,263 of NC_139604.1, forward strand.
TACATTACCATTCTGAACAAACTGTGTGTGTGCCATGCAAATATTTGTTTTACCCTCTGGGCTCTTATTTTCAGAACACTAGTGATTGTTTCAGTCAAGAAAGCTATGAATCAGCTTGTCTTTTGTGAGCCATTACTTCTAAATATACTTGCCTCTCTGATATCTCCTACTTCTTAATTGATTTTTTTTTAACTGCCATGGGTTTTAAATATCTATACATGATAGCTAAACATGTTTCCTAATGTTTCAGTAGTAGCTGTCAAAAAAAAGAGATGCTTTCAGTTGGTGCATAAATGCCCTCTGGTGACGGTCCCCAAAAATGCAACAGATTTTCCTCTTGATTAACCATGACAGCAATTCAACCGGAGGGTGCTTAAATCCTGAAGGAAAATAAACGTCTTGTAACTAAACAGTCTGGTCCATACACCCATTAACCCAGAAGACTCTGATTAGAACTGTTTTATCCCATCACCGTAAACATGCTTAGATGGCAGAATGGTCCATTAAAATGATTTGACTTGCTTCCACATCAGGGGTTTCTGGAACCTGCCTAGGTGGGGGGAAAATCCACTTTTTATTCTTCTATAAAAGAAAGCTACACAGCACATACAATGATGTTCCCCTTGTGCATGCTGAGCAATCACAGGCACATTTGATTGCTTGTGGATAGTGGAAACCAATATTTGATTTGGTTTTTGGGGGGGTTAACACACCATCCCTCATGGAATGTATTTCTGTATTTAGGGTTTAATTATTCTACTTCGTAAAAGGGTATGAATGACTATCACATTGCAGCAGAAGTGTTAATACCATACCCACCTGTAGACATGTTCCTTTCATTTCAAAGTGATGGATAATAAATTGGTTTCTCTTTTCTTTGATAACAAGATGTACTGGGAAAGTTCCCCATTTCTTTTCTCTATTAAGTACTCTGTTACATTTTCTTAGCTTGCTCATTTTTAATTATTATTATTTTTACAGTAGATCATCTGTAATATCCATCATGGTCTTGAAACTGCAGAAAGGTAACACATTGCAAATGGAGGAAAAAAATGTCATAAATTGTGTATCATTTGCTGACTGGAAAAACATCAACAGTGAATACTGATCGTTGTTGCTGGATTGATTTCCGTTCTGGACATAGTGTGAATCAGCAAACATCCATTCCTATTTCAGTTTTCATTTGAATCCTCCAGCATGTCTTGTCATAGCTCAGAGCACCTGTTTGGCATTCCCAGTGTGTCTGGTTCAATCCCTGATGTCTCCAGACGGGGCTGTGGGAAAACTCATGCCTGAAATCCTGGACAGCTGCTGTTGGCCAGTGTCAACAATATTCCGCTAGATGGACCAATGGACTATCTTCTTATAAGGCATGAATATATTTATGAATATATGAATATATTTATTTACAGCTATTAGCCCATAAAATATGTATAAACATAAAAACACAGAGACATAAAAACAGATATATCCGACAACAGAAGGTGAACACCACGATGCAAGGGTGGGTCATTGAGCAGAGCCAAGTGACAGCTTGGGGCCAGGAGAGCTCCAAGGGGCGACTTATAAGGCAGTTTCCTATGTTCCTAACATTATTCCAGGCTAGTTGCTTTAAATTTTCAAGGTCAGTTGCGTTACAAATAGAAGAACCAAATGTACAGTAATAGTCCAAATGCGCCACCTGAAAAATTACTTTAAGCAAGAAGTAGGTTTTTCTATACCATAATGGTGATGAACGCTAACCCTCACCATAACAAAGCAAGTGGCTTCATCCCTATTTCGACACTGTAAACAAAGACCGAACAGGCTAGTGGAAACAGTGGGGGGCCATTATCACGGTCAGAAGAAATAACTTTTTGTGCCTGTACCATACAATTGATCACACGTACAGTTTGATTTCTTTCTCACCAGTTTAGAGTGCAGTAGAATTACCCAGAAAGACTCAATCTTCCTTTATATTGATTGGGAGAAAGGGGAGTATAATTTTACTGTTATGAGTACATTCTATTTCCTGTACAAAAAAAGTACAAAGCAAAAGCTGTGTGCTCAGCTCTTTTTTTTAAAAAAAACTTCAGGTATTAAAAGTTAGTCTTGGAAGTTTCTAAATCTGTGGAACATTTTGGGGTTGGATTTAGTTTTTCCTGAGAGCATCGAATTCCCCTTCAAGTATTCATAGAATAGAATCATAGAATCATAGAGTTGGAAGAGACCACAAGGGCCATCGAGTCCAACCCCCTGCCAAGCAGGAAACACCATCAGAGCACTCCTGACATATGGTTGTCAAGCCTCTGCTTAAAGACCTCCAAAGAAGGAGACTCCACCACACTCCTTGGCAGCAAATTTCACTGTCGAACAGCTCTTGCAGACTTTTCATAGGCGTCTGGCTGACCACTGTGAAAACAAGTTTTGGCCTTATGTAGCAGGGCTTTTCTTATGTTCTTACTATTTCATGTGCAGTAGAAGCATGTGCACACCTACCGTTTATTTATTAGACTTGCTATTTGCTTGTTACCTGAAGGTATCCAAGTAATAAAAGCATAAATACACTATACCATGAAACAGAACAAAATAGACCCCTAAACTTGATGGGTACAAAAGTGCTTCCCTTTAAAAGTGCTTTCAGGTGACCCCCTATGCTTCCAAAACTTTCCATGGATTTTGGAGTTCTGAATTATGTGTCACTGTTTCTGGAGTGAAAGTGATGTATTAGAAATTCTCCATTGTGCTGTTCCCTTCTATATACGTTCAAATTATAGTACAAAAATAGATAACAATGCATAGAATGACTCCTATTATTTCTGTTTTTTACTTACGTCAAACAGCTATTCCTACAAAACAAAAATTAAGCTAACAAAACTCAAACCCAGAAAGTATATTACAGTGATGACAAATGAGACTAAGGATCATTTAACCTTAGCAAAGCAAATCACAAGAAGAAATTCAACACAAGAACACAAAAACCGAAGTAATATCACTTTAAACAGTCATGGCTTGCACCAAAGAATCCCGGCAAATGTAGTTAGTCAAGGGTGCTGAGAGCTGTTATGAGACTCCTAGTCCCTTCACAGAGCAACAATTTCCAATGTTCCCTTTGAAGTCATGACTGTTTAAAGTGGTACAATACTGCTTTAAATGTGTAGTGATGGGTCCTTAGTCAGATACAGTGGGCGATAGCCATTCTTAGTCATACTTAGACTACGCCCAATGGACACAACTGAGTCCAGTTATTTCATTGATTTTAATAGGTCTACTTTGGGTATCATAGGAGCCAACTCCTAGGGGCTGAGGTCCCTTTGCCCCCCCCCCATGAAATAGTTAAGGGTCCACCCCCCCAGTTAATGGGCATTGCCATTCAAATGGTGTGTGTGCACCGTGTCATGTGATTGATTAGGCAGGGCAGGGCTTATCTAGGGCCTCCCAAATAAAGTTGAATAAAGAATAATGTTAGCACCCCTGCTGGGTACAGTTCAGGTCGATACAGCTTAGGCATTGTACTAGTCCAATCATTTCTGGTGGTTTTTCAGTCGCATGGTTCAAAAATTGTTTTAGAAAACATGCACAGAATGAAAAGTAGCTTGTCTTATAGCATTCTGTACATGTAGCAGAGGGAGAACTGCTGGGGGGAGTTGATCTTTTTCTTAGGCTCTCTGAACTAATTTCATGGTTCTGTGGATTGTGGTGATGGACAGTTGTGGAAAGTAAGATTTTCAGCTGCCCACATTGGTCACCTTTATTACAGGCCCTGAATATCACTGGCCAATCTATGCTTACAGCCACAGTGTCCTATTGGCTTTCTAATCTAAGTGTAAATAGCTAGACATCCCTGTCTATGTGTATTTTACCTCCAGTCAAGCTGCATCATGGGCTTGGAACTCTAGAAGCCATATTTATACTAGTACGTTGTGGGTATGCACACTTAGTGCACTTCAGTGTACCACCAGAAGAAGAATGTGCACAGGAGGGATTTAAACTACATGACCATTGTGGAGTACCAATAAACAATTCGCATATTGTCAAAGCAAAATAGTCTTTTATTCAGAGCTTGCAAACATTACACAGATAGATAGAAGCTACAAAGCTTAACACAGCAATCTAGCAGTTTTCAATAATATCCTAATGGTTTATTGAATGTGAAGCAAATGGTGCATCAATATCGAACAGTTGTTTTCCTAAGCTCAGGTGGAATCTTCAAAGGCAGACACAAAATTTCTTCCCCAAACATCCCTTGTCTGGTTTATATCTAAAACAACCTATGCCATGTTGGTTCTCCTGTTGTCCCCCCCAATCATTTGTAGATTTATGACATGTAGTGGTCTGATCCAGAGCTGCCAAGAGATGGGTAGAAATGGCACAGGTTTATGGAGCCCAAAGCCACCAAATTGCCCAGATGCTTAGCTTTCATTTAAAAGAAAGTTAAGCTTCTTTGTGCTCTAGAAGAAGAAGAAAAAAAAGTTATAAACCAAAATGTGGCATCAACAGAACACCCAACACTTTCTGCGAAATAAGGTAGTCCTTGCCTTTCGGTGTTTTCTTTCTTTCTTTCTTTCTTTTATTTTATTTTATGTGCAGACAAACAAACATAACACAGAGACATACATTATATAACAAATAAAAATGGAAAAAGAAATAGAAAAAAAGAAAAACAGAAAAGAAATAACAATATTAACAAATTAAAAAATTGTCCAGTAGCACCTTAGAGACACGAAAGCTCATACCAAGAACAAACTTAGTTTTTAATTTTTTTCAACTGCGTCAGACCAACATGGCTGCCTACCTGTAACTAATATTAACAAAAAGAACCATAACAAAAATAAAAGCACACCTAAAAAATACTCTAATGGACAGTATATCTTAAGCAAATATCAGATCCATTTTCTTTGATAATAATAATAATACTAATAATAATAATTTTTTATTTATACCCCACCCTTCCCAGTTCAGAAAATTGGGCTCAGGGTGGCTAACAACAAATTTAAAACACTTAATTGATGCAACAAAAAGCAGCATAAAATACAGTATAAAATGTGAACAACAATAAATTCAGAATTCAAAAATCAATTTAGGGGTAAAATCCATCCAATAAACATTAGATGGTCACCAGGGCTAGCTGACTAAATTAGTCCTATTTGGGCCAGCAGGGAGATCAGGGGAGAATTTGCTGTGGGATCCCAGAGTGGGTAATCTTCATAAAAAGGGGAGAGGGAGGGAAGGAAGGGGAATAAAAGATCAGGCTAAGTTCAAATTGAAAGCCCTGCAGAATAGCTCTGTCTTACAGGCCCTGCGGAAGGAAGTTAAATCCTGCAGGGCCCTGGTCTCATGGGACAGAGCATTCCACCAGGTCGGAGCCATCACTGAGAAGGCCCTGGCCCTAGTGGAGGATAATCTGAGTCCCAGGACCTCTAAACTATGATTATTCATGGACCTTAAGGTGATGACCTCCATCCTCTACGCGGGTCTGTTATTGGTGTTTTCAGCCAATGACTGAAGTCAGAGCTGTGACTGATGAGTGAGCACCAGGAATCCCTAAAGTCCTAAAGATCTGCTGTTTTTCTTCTTGCTTCTACTTTACTTTCTGGCTAGTAATTTCTGTCTCCTTGTATCTGCGTTTGAGAACAGGTACTCCCTATAAGTTATTTCCAGCAGACACTACTCAGTAAATAGGTGTTCAAATGCCAACCAAACACTTTGCAAAGAGACTTGGGGATGCCTTCGGATGTACAGGACCTAAAGCCCAGGCACTTGTTAAGAACTGATGTATAATTAAATAACAATACAGTGGCATAAAGGTATTTCTACTCAGAAGTCAGCCTCTTTGTGTTTAATGGGGCTTAATTCCAGGTAAACAGGTACAGGATTGCAGCCTAGATTTTCTTGTGAGGAAGGTGCAGAGGAGAGTTCTTCGAGTAAGCTTGTTTGAATACAATTGAGACTTACACATCTAAACGCACAATAGTCATGCTAGATGGGCTGAAGCCTGAAAGTATACTAATTTGGGTTGGTGAGGTGTGGAGAACAAAACATGTCCCTTCATGAAGATGCACCAATGTTGCAGTGTGCCATGATGCAATGCATGGCAACCACCACGAGGGGGTATCTGCAATTGTTAGCCCTAGTTTGTCTCTGTGGGGATTCTGTAGAGGCTTGCTGTCTGAGTCAGAGAGATCCACAAGAAGCCTCCATCTGGAATTCAAGCATAAGGACTGTTCCTTTTAACAACTGCCTGAATCCTGTGTTTCCACAATATGGAAATCACATAGGCCTATCATACAAGCACTAAATTCCCTAATGCAGCCATTTTATACCCTCCTACTGTATCTCATGCTTGACTGTGAACTGATGACTGGTTTGAGGCAGGAAATAAGCAAAACAATGATGCTTTAAAATGATGATCTTAAAAATGTCAAACAGTACATACTCATATGTGTGTGTGTGTGTGTGTGTGTGTGTGTGTGTAAGTTGCAATTTCAGCTGAATTTGGGGAAACGACTTGAAGCACCCGTTCCGTTGTGTCAAGCTATTTCAATTGCTTTTGTTTGATTTCCTCATTGCAAACAGCTGAAAGTCTTCAAATTTTGATAATAAACTTGATTTGCAATAGGGGTTGAGTAATTTTGATTGCAACTATATATCAAGGTCATACCCTCCAGCATTCCTAAGATGGAAATAGGAACATTTCTCACTCCCCCCCCCCAACTGACCCTTCTCGACCCTCCATTTTTTGTCATCCCCACCCCCCCCGGCCCGCACATTTCCTGTCAGACGAAGGGTGAGTGCCGGCACAACTACACCAATGGGAAACAGCACACAAGCCCCCCCACCATCGTGAGAAAACCGCATAATCCTGATTTTATATTGTATTTTGGTGGATTTACAAAATGAAAAGCACAAACCAATAAATAAATTTTAGAAAAGGGCAAGATTAGACACAGGCAAACAAAACATAAAAAAAATATCAAGACTCCTTGTGCTCCACTCTACTCCCCCTTTCTTTCCACTCAGGGCAGCCCTGCCCTCTGCCTGCTTCTCAGAGCTGGCGCATCATGTGGGCCTCGGCCTTGGTGGTAGCAGCCTCTCCTCCTCACATGCTCTCCAGCAGCTGTTATAAGCTGTTTCTTCAGCAGCCTCCCTCACCTCTGTCTCCTGGCGCCCCTCCTCTCCTGCCTCTAATTCTGGACTGCTCTCTGCCATAGTCTCTTCCTGCTCACTAAACCCTGTTGCCTCTTCTTCCAACACCTCCTTCTCCCAATCTTCTCCCTCTGACCACTCATCGTCAACCCACACCCAATTCCTGGGCTCTGAGCCTTCTTCCCCTAGGGGTTACTTTGGGGCTTCCCCAGCTAGTGCCCCCCCATTCCTTTGCATCTAGCCAGTCCATGACAGAACCACATGTACAGTACATGATAGAAGAAAGGCAGGGCATAAAATTGAAGACAAAATCATATTTTCTCCCAATATATATATTTACATTTGTATTTTGATATGCTTAAAATGGTCAAGAAGTTCAGTTTCCAGCTTCTGTATCAGGGCTGGGAAAAGCTCATCTACGAAACTGTGAAGAGCCCCTTTCAGTCACTGTAGACAATACTGAACTTTATAACATCTTGGTATAAAGCAATTTCTTATGTTCCTAGGACAGAATGCCCCTGGAATGACATTATTGTCACATCCACACCATACATATAAGACACAACTCTCCCCCACAAGTATCCCGGGAACTGTAGTTTACTTCTAATGCAGCTGCAACTCCCAGCACCCTTAATAAATGACAGTCCCCAGCATTCTTTGGGGGAAGCCATGTGGCAAGAGCAGTCAGCTGTTGCTTGAACTGGCACCAAGGATTTTTCCTCTTTTTTTTTTTTTTTTTTGGCAGAGCTTTTAAATAAGAAGGGGGAAACCACTCAGCCACCTCAAATTTAAAAGTGAGCCCCTCTGAAAATTATAACAATTTTCCTGCTGCCAAAAATTATTACAAACTTTGGGGGCATTTTTACTCTACCCAAACCTCCCAAAATTTGGCTGTGGAGATACATGGAGAAAGCAAAAGAGAGAGAACAACCCTGAGTTATCCTGTGTCACAACAGCTTGCTGAAGATTGAGAAATACTACAGAGGAAAGAGCACAAATTCCCATTTGTCATCTGGTATCTGACAATTCTATTCAGCCACGCAAGTTGCCCACATAATGAATAAAAAAAAATCTATATTTTCCTCAGAATACATTCTCTGTAGTTGCTGGCTGTGTTTCTCTAGACATAGTAGCACTAAGCTCTTGAGAGCCATATTTTCATAAAGATGGATCTGGAATGTTTCCTAGGTTATACATCTGCACGCTCCATCTAATTTGCATATTAGAACATAAGGCTGACCAGCGGACAGGCAGAATAATTATATACAATCCAAGTGGTTTGGCTGAGCTTTCTGCTACTTTTGAAGATTCATCTCCACACCTCCTAAAATTAAGTAGGCTTTTGGCGATCTGGCTGTCAAATTCCATCCAAGGTACCCGTGTGATATCACTGGCATAACTGCAGGACTTGTCAGAAACCAGGTGTTACATTCTACATAGGCCACCAATAGCTATCTATTAAAGTGTCTGCACCACATTTATCAAAACCATTTCTCTTTTGTTCTATATTTTTTTCCACACAGTCATTTAGCAATACTTACAAGCTGATGGCTGCATAAAGCATTAGTTGATTCTCAAGTTTATCTCCAGGAAAACAGAATCAGAGTCATACTCCTTCATTGTCATGGATCTAACAGCCACTTCACACATTATGGTTTCTGCGATGTACACTGAAGATGTTTGACGTTTGCATCTCAAAATGAGGATGACCAAATACATGTCTCACAGAGGTCCACTTGTCAGAGAGCTCCACTTGGTGGCAGCTCCCTGTTGAGTTTTCCTGGGTTTTCTGCCATGTAATGGATGACACAGCCCTACAATGATAATACCTGCTTGTGCTACTGTTTGTTGGGCCTAACATGAAGTAAGGAGTTGTAGCATCTTTCTTCTGTTATACATCTAATCTGTTTTAGAAAGTATAAAGGTACTCTGTTATTTTCAGGAGGGTTCGCATCAAGAATGGATTATTGCAGTAGGGTCTACCAAAGCTGCCTACCTAAGCTGCCTTAGGGTCTACTTTGGCCACCTCATGAGAAGAGAAGATTCCCTGGAAAAGACCCTGGAAAGATGGCGGGTACTAGGAGAAGGGGACGACAGAGGACGAGATGGTTGGACAGTGTTCTCGAAGCTACCGGCATGAGTTTGACCAAACTGTGGGAGGCAGTGGAAGACAGGAGTGCCTGGCATGCTCTGGTCCATGGGGTCACGAAGAGTTGGACACGACTAAACGACTAAGCAACAACAAGCCGCCTTTGATGAGCTTCCAGAAACCATATGCAATAGCTGAAGGTTTGATTGGATCCAGTTTGGGGGAGCATGTGACTCCCCTTTTTGCAACTTCACTGGTTATTTCCAGACCCAGCCCAAAATTCTGGTTGCAACTCTTGAACTCCTAAAAGGCATAGGGTCAGCATATCTAAAGATCTGTCCCCTCTTAAATGAGCCTACCTGCTCATTCAGATTACCTGGGAAGAACCTCTAGCACATGGGTAGGCAAAGTAAGGCCCGGGGGCTGGATCTGGCCCAATCGCCTTCTAAATCTGGCCCGTGGATGGTCCAGGAATCAGCATGTTTTTACATGAGTAGAATGCGTCCTTTTATTTAAAATGCATCTCTGGGTTATTTGTGGGGCATAGGAATTCATTCATTTTATTTATTTTTCAAAATATAGTCTGGCCCCCCACAAGGTCTGAGGGACAGTGGACCGGCCCCCTGCTGAAAAAGTTTGCTGACCCCTGCTCTAGCATCTCTCACATCTAACATGGCTGGGGTAAGTGAGAGGCCCTTTCCTGGCTTATTTCCAGCTGGAACTCACTGGAACTCAGTTCAAGCACTTCTCAGGTGAGCGCCATTGCCATTCTAGGAGAATGAGGGAGGTTTTCATGGTGAATTCTAGCACTCTTTTCTGGAAAAATAGCATGGCCTGTGGCCATCCCAAGACTCTTCAACCCCCTGCGTCATCGCCATCTCACAAAGACCATTTTCTTCCAGCAGCATAAGACCTGTCTAGCGGATGATTTTAAGCTAAGTTTTGTGGAGCTTTTCTTATCTTTTGTCTCATACATTTTTCAAATTGTCTGCTTTCTTGTTTTCTAATTTTTAATTAGAAAAAATGATATAAGATGTTTGTGCTTTATCTATTGTTACTTCCAGAATTTAACAATCAGTCTCTCTTCCTAAGGTGCTCTGAGAATTGTAGCTCTGTGAGTGGAATAGGATTCTTCTAAAAACTCTTAACACCCGTAACAAACTACAGTTCCCAGGATTCTTTAGGCGAAGCCATGAATGTTAAACGTGGTGTAATGATGCTTTAAAGGCGTGGTGTGGATCACTGAGGCAGCTTGCTAGAACTGTTGCTACAGCTGAGGGAGAGGAGGCCAAATGCATCAGGGCTCTCCTGTTCTCGGCTTTAGGAGGGATGGCATTGGCCAGCAAATAGTCCCAGGCAGGTATGTGGCCAGCAAGAAGCAGACAGAGGGTTCTGTCTAGCTCAACTTTCCATTTTCATGTAGAATCGAGTCAGGCTTTGAGAAGACAAGAGCACTCGTAAAAGCTCACTTCAAGTGAGAGGTGAGCTTTTAAGAAACCCAAATTCTTCAGCTGAGGTGGAAGGACATTTTTTCTGAATCTTAGATGCTTCCTGATTTGGGGAGGAAATATATTTCTTTCTTACTTTGAGGTGAGGAGCACTTCCCCATCTTTCTGGGAAGCCAAGGAAAACAGCAGATTCCTGTTATGTTCCCTGATATGCTTCTGTTTACATAGAGGTTCTATCACAATTAACAGCCGTTGATAGGCTTATTCTCCAGGAATTTGTTGTGTCTTTTTTCAAAATCATCTAAGCTGTTAGCCACTACCACCAATTTCTGGTTGTGATTTCTAACCATTAATTATGCATTCCACCTAAATATATAGGATGTGTGTAGGATTTTATCACTTCATTCATTTTTCTCCCATTTGACCTTGTGCCCAATAACTATGAATTAACCCTTTCTGTACCTATGAGTCACAGTCCCCATCTTATTCCAGTGGCACCATTAGTAGTCTCATATCACATCAGCCTGAGACACTGGTGCTCCTGAACTATTGGTATAGTGCATCCATGCCATACAAGGGCAATTAGAAGCTCGTTAGGCTAGTTTTCTGAACCTCACATTGACTCCCAGTACTGTTGACCACCAGATCTTGTTTGGTCTCCTGCTGTATATGGGATTGGAAGGCAATGTTTGACAGTCATCCCAACCCTATATTCTAAGGTAGTCTTAGAAACTGGACTACCAAAGCACTAATTGAAAAAAGAACTTAGGGCTCACCCAGACTTACTTTTGTGCTGCGTTTCTAGGCACAGGTTTGTGCTTTAAAGCACCACATCGAAGCATTTTTTTAGTTTTTTGCCCCAGCCCTTTCCCCATAAAAACCCGCTCTTTACCACTGAATTTGAGCAAATGGCAAGCCAAGAAAAGCTGGATTGCCATTTGTTCTGATTCAGCATTAAAGAGTGGGTTTTCACAGGGAAAGCACTGGTGCAAAAACAAAAATAAACAAACATGCTCAGACATAGCACTTTAAAGTGTGGCCCTATACCTAGAAAGTGTGGGGCAAAAGGTGAGTGTGGATGAGCCCCTAGTCAAGGTTGACTATAATAATGCTGCCCTGAACACCTTTGGGAGGTAGGGTGAGACAGAGATCTAGATCAACAACAACAACGTTACGGAGGTGTCCTTCATTTAGAGAGCAATATAAGAAGGAGAAAGGTAGAACCAAGAGAAGCAATGACAGTGAAAATGATGGGTGAGGTGAATATTCACATGAAGTGCTTGGGGAAAATATTTTTACCCCCCTGAAACATCTATCTATCCATCATCTATCTATCTATCTAACTATCTATCTATCATCTATCTATCTATCTATCTATCTATCTATCTATCTATCTATCTATCATCTATCTATCTATATCTATCTATCATCTATCATCTATTTTGCATGTAAACAAAAACTAGAGTGTATCTAGTGCTTTATATCTAACCTTTATATTTAATTCCCTGTTTAGGGAAGTTTTTAATGTTTAACCGATTATTGTATTTTAGTGTTTTGTTGGAAGCCGCCCAGAGTGGCTGGGGAAACCCAGCCAGATGGGTGGGGTATAAATATATTATTATTATTATTATTACGGTATTATTATTATTATTATTATTATTATTATTATTATTATATTCTGAGGACTTTACATTTTTTAGCTTTAAGCTGAAATACTGAGTAGGATCTTGCAATGCTTGGACTGGTACAAATGCTGTTAAGTTACGTGTCAGTCTAGTTTGGACTCAGTAAGCCTAAAACTGGAATTCCAGCAATGACCTTTAGCATCAATATTATTTTGAGATATTCATACTTCCTTGTTAAAGCTGGTTCAGACTGAAAATAATTTCAAATAATCATGTATGCTTATTTCCTGTTGTGACTTTGTGTTCTTAACTAATAGTACCTGATAACATTTAGAGGTACATCTTCTCACCCGGAAAACCTAACAGATGTCTTTTCTCTCTCCTTTGAAATATGTTTCCTGCTTCCTACTACTGAAAGGCAATTCCAGTCCTGTGTATGGTTTTCTTTCTTTCTTTTTCTCCCATACCTACCATTGCCCGAGCTATTTCAGAACTAGAAACCAATTTGGTATTCTGTGAAATACATTGCCAGGCGGGGGCAGGGAGGTTAACAAGCCTACAAAGTTGTGAGATTTTTCATGGAAAATTCTGTGTACAATATTCTCCCTACCTTCCTCATACAACATGAGATGGTTAGTTCATGCATCCTGAATACCTAGGGAGCAGCAGGTTCAACACACATGCCTGAGCAGAAGGGTCTTTTCTAATGAACTGGTGCTTGGCTATGTCAACTTTGACAATGCTTGTCATCTGCTGTGGAAAGGGGGCGGGCTGTTATCAAGACCTTGCTTCAGTCCCACAAACAGGTGATGACAGTACCATTTGTTTGGTGATGGTAGAAAACACAACTAACCCAGGATGCAAGATGAAAGGGTTTTCTTCCTGCACCACGGAGGAAGAATACTAGGCCTGCTTCTGAATGGGTTATCCAGGTGTGTTTATAGGTACAAGATGGTTAGGGTTGGAGAGAACTAAATTTCTCCTGTCAATTTCCCCCAGTTCTTTAATAGCAACTTGCCCTTTCTGCCATCATCGTTTCTTTCTTTTATCATGCAGCTGGGTTACTTCATTTCATAACAACTGTCACTTGGGTATAAAACATATTAAGGTTTCATACTTATTCAGATACAAAGACAAATAACTATTAAATTTCTATGACAAAGAATATACTCAATTTGAGGGCCTGGAATATTTTAATGTATAATATTTTCAGAACATTAGAATACATAGAAACATCTGGAAAAAAGAGAGATGAAGCAAGAAAACTGTTTAGTCTTGTTGTGAGTAACACAGTAGCATACGATTACGTTTATAGCGCTTGCAATTTAAGAAAACTGTTGCATGAAATATTTTGTTTAGTATTCATTAAAGGCTGCTAATGCACTTTTTATGGACTAAATTTTTAATGCGTGTTATTTGTATAATTTGGATATGTGCGGGGGGAAGCAAAGACTGGTGTTAAAAATGTGATAGGGATTTTTACACCAATCTGAGTATTAATTTGTACAGGAATTTTTTTTTTAAAAAAAACACCAGATCCCATCTTTTAATGATTGTTATCCCAACTCTATTTTTTAAGCTCATTTTGTCACTGTTTTGTAACAGAAACACTGTAAATATTATAGATGTGGTAAACTATTATACTTGTTTTCTTATAAATGAAATGATCTGTGCCAACACTGACAAAATGAATTAATGTGTTACTAAGGCAACAGTCACATTATATGCTTTCTCTTTCACAGTATGCAGTAGAGCATATGGTTTACTCTTAATGGAACACTAGCTTCTCATTAACATACCAGTAGCAATGTCAGAACTTACAAACCATCATAACAGGGAAATGGGGGGGCCTTATAAATTAGACCCTTTCAGTGCTATTGAGAAGAAAATGACTGATCTTCTAAGGCACATTATTTAGCTAACACAGCCCCCTTTTTTCACTTTTCATCTCCCCCCCAAAAAAAAACTTTTCTCTTGTTATAAACATAAATATAAACATAAATATTGAAGTGCAAGTCATTTATTACCCTACTTAAAATAATGAGTGACACCCATGTTTAAAAAGGATTCCTCAGCACCCTTAACCTCTCAGAAATGTTTCTCAACAGCTGTAATTTCCCCCCTTACCAATCAACATCTACAATATAAAGAAGCTAATCCAGGCAAATGCACCAAAGAAGAAAATGAACCCTTTAAAAATGGGGGGGGGGAGTATTTCACTGGCAAGGCATGAGGTTATAAATAAGGCAGAATAGAAGAAGCACTGGAGCTACTAACACTTTGAATGATCTTTTAGGAAGCGATACTGTTTATTTGAACCAGGATGCACACACACAGAGAGAGAGCTCGATATTGTGGTGTCCCCATTCATTTCAAATTAGGGAGCCAATGTGTACAGACTCAGGGTATATGGATGCAGTTTGGCTCTCTCCATTGAAATGAATGGGAAAAGTTATTCATAGGGGAGCTTCATGCACACATTGGGGCACCTGCAGACTGCAAAGGCAAGACACTAGCATGGAAGCAGGTAGTATTGATTTTAGTAAAACTTACATCCATATAATCAGAATGCTGAATCTGGGGCAGCTGCACCAACATGGAAGCCGATCATATTGATTTCAATAAAGCTTATTTTCATATGACATGTCCAGGATCAAAATGCTTAAGTGCTGTACTTCCTGAACACTAAATTATATTCGTAGAACAATCCAGTTTATATCAGGGGAATCAGTGAAACAAAACTTCTGTAGACAACCTTGAGAGCTACATGTGAGGAAAGATAAGGAATATGAATAGGTAAGTCTCAGCACCCTCCAAAAACAGAAATGCAGTTTATGGGATAGATATTTGGGATTAGAGAAATAGTCAATTCAGTTTACGTTGAAAGCAGAACTTCTCAAATTTGCACTTTCCAAAATAAGATGAGAACTGAAACATAGCTGTCATTCAAAATTCACATTTACCCAAATTTTGCGATGCAGTTCTCTAACCAACCAATGTTTACAAAAATGCACATATTGGGTAAAAGTGCATGAAAATGAATATATTAGGGAAAACAGCATACAAAAATGCATTATGTCAATAGATACAACTTTCAAAAATGTGTTAGTCAAAACTGCATGCAAAAAAGTACTTTAGAATAAATTTGCAATAAAATGCTGAAGAACTTTCATAAGGATTTTTTAAAAGAAAATTTGCAGATGAATGCAGAAATGTGGAGGACCAAATTTAAGATTGGAAAAACAAGAAACAGAGAAAACCGAGTCTGACAGATCCTTCCATCCCAATTAGACTGAGGTTTGCAGAGTGTGAATTGTTTTGGCAACCCCTACAATACTAGATAAATTTTGGACATACCACACATTTAAAGCCTAAGGTAGAACCTCTGTCTTCACCTTTCTAAAACATATGGCTAAAGTAGAAACTCTGTAAAGAAACTGATAGCTATTTAAAAACAATTTTAAAGCCCTTTAGTTAGTAATCTGATGGTGCGGTTCCTGCAAAGTATATTTATGCTCATTCTTGATTATTGAAATGTGACAGAATGTAAAATTTATCACAACTGTTTCCAGTGTATCCCACCAAGCATAGCTGATCAAGTCACAATATAGTGCTGCAGGCAGGAACCCAGCTGAAGTCAGTTTAACTGGACTACAAGGGAGCAATTCCCTTTGCACAAAACTACTTATATTTTGGCAATATAAGCACCACAGCATAAACAGACTCCCTTGGAATGGGGTGGACTCTCCTTCATTAGAGGTTTTTTAGCAGAGGTAATGGATGCTTTAGTTGAAATTCCTGCATTGTAGGGAGTTCGACTAGATAACCCTTGGGCTGATTCTATGATTCTGTGATCATTCTATGCTATTCTATGCTATTTTTCTCAAAAAGCATTTTAAAATGTTCTTCACAGTTACAGTATCTGTTTAGAATGTGTGTTTATAATCCTGGGGATAATCAGGAACATATTTGTTGTGTCTATTTGTTGCCTCTGACTATTCACAAGCTTACAAAAAGATAATAATTCTGCAGTGTACTTGCAGTGTCTTGCCCTGGAAAGACATGTTGTGAAAAACATGTTGTGAAAAACATGCAATTTTTCAAGGTCCATTTTTTGAACCAGGAAGAAGCAGATTTCTCTGGAAAATCTGATCCATTGGCCTGTTTGAATTTTCTAGCTGTGTGTCTGTTCTACAAACTATTGCACTTATTCTGCCTCTAGGAGATGAGTTGAGATGCACTGAAGATAATTTGCACTTTTGTATCCCTGAACTTGGAAGATAGCAGGATATGCTCATGCTTTTGCTTATCCAGACTTAATGTGTGAAATGGTAACACACATATCACACATGCAGATATCAGTCCGGTCCATGTACTTCATTTTAGTTCATTAAACTTTCACATCTCATATTTTTATACTTTGCATTTGCAGGGTTGAAGACGTACAGGTAAATCCTGCTTTTTCAAAACACAGGGAAATAAGAGTCTTTGTTTGTGCGGTTCTGTTTCCCCTAGGGATGCCAGTAGGCAAACCACAGCAAACCTAAAATTGCAGATTTAAGTACTTCATCAGTAGGAAGCCACACCCCTTCACAACTATTTGCATGTTTGTAATGGATGCACAACTAACATAATATACAAAGCATGACCTTTACCTCAGACTGAAGTTTTAACAAGTTTAGAAGGTTCTGCCCAAGGAATGGTGGGTAACAGATTGAAAGGTTTCTAAATCTACAAACTAGCTTCCATTTCCAGTAGAACTAATTCAAGACAAGATGGATTTTATTAAAAATGAATACACCACCCAATAGGCTTATCTTCCACTTATACTTCTTCCACTTATACTTCCAGGTTAGAATACTGCAATGTGCCAAACTTGAGTCTCCCTTTGAATATAGTTCAGAAACAGCAGCTAGCGCAGAATTCAGAACTAATTCAAGACAAGATTGATTAATTTATTTATTAAAAATGAACACATCACCCAATAGGCTCAGGACAACTTCCACTTATCCTTCTAGGTTAGATTACTGCAATGTGCCAAACTTGGGTCTGCCTTTGAAAGATAGTTCAGAAACTGCAGCTAGCGCAGAATTCAGAAGCTAGATTGTTGTATGGAAGTAGGTTTGATCTTATAACACCGATCCTGTCCCAACTTGTTTCTGGGCACTCAGTTCAAAGTGCTAGTTTTCACCTATAAAGCTTGGGGATCCAATACCTTAGGAATTGCTTCTCTCCATGTTAATCTACTCAGACCCTGCATTCATCATCTGAGGCTGTTCTTCATGTGCCCCTTCCAAGGGAGGCATGGAAGGTGGTAACACTAGACCAGGCCTTTCTCAGTGGTGTTTCCCCAAGAGTGGAATGCTCTCCCGCGGGGAGATGCACCTGGTACCATCATTATCAGCCTTTAGGAGCCAGGTAAATATGTTATTTACTCAGATATCCCACTCTTATTTGATTTTCATCTTTTAGTTGGGTGGGGTAGGGTGTGTCCTCTTTATGTTACTGCAGGATGAGCACTTCTGGTCAGTAATGCTTTTAATATTTTGATGCCTTTCAATTTGATATTGTATGCCTGGGATTTTAAATGTATGTCACTTTCAAACAAACAAAAAAATGTAGTAAGCACCTACCAATTGTGAAACTTCATATGAGGCAATGTTTGTGTATGGGCCGGAATATTAAGGGAAAGGGTGGATATGAGGCAAACATGAGAATAAACCTAGTGAAGGGGTAAATATTAGATAAGCATAGGAGGGTTGTGAAGAGCAGCTGTGGGACTGTATAACAGGCCTGGACTGGACTGGACAAAGAGGGCAGAAGATACAGGAGAGGTAAATGACTATTCTGAATAGGAAGTGAGTTGCCATCTTGACCAACTTTTTCCATGGACAGTGGTTAGACAGAAATGCTTAAAAAACAAAAACAAAGTCAAGCTCTGTTCACTGTTTATGGACTCACCTATCTCTAGCCAATGCTTTTATATACATCCTTACCATTTTGTGGAGATGTTGCTAATAATACAACATTTAAAAGCTTGGTAGGTTGAGAAATGGTTAGCTTTAAGTTCAGCTTTTCTTAAATTTAACTTGGAAATTTTGAATTCAGCTTAAGGGAGGAGGCATTATAAGATATATTTCTTCATCTTCAATCTATTTTTCTACTTGTCACATAGCCTCCACCACATTTTCCTCAAACTCTTAAGAGATTTCTACAACCAGGAGTTTAAAGCAAGAGCATTAAGTGTATTGACTCAACCTGTGTCCCTGAATCCAGTTAGCATGCAGTGACAATATCCTAATGGCAGTTTGGAAGCCAGAACTCAGCAAGTCGCCAAGTGCTAAATGTGCCTAAAATGGAGCTCCCCTAAGTCAAAAGATAAGAGCTATTTACACCCAAGTGTGCATGTGTTCACATTTACAGTTATAGCCACATAAACACGGTAACAGATAGCCATGGGAAGACATCTGTTCTTTTTGTGGAAGGAAATTGCCACCCAAAAGAGTAAAGTTCAGAGGGAAAGGCTGGTGCAGCCATTTGTCTGTTAACAACATTAGCATGGCAGCAGTACAAAGGGCTTTTTTCAGCCGGAACTTGCCGGAACTCAGTTCCAGCACCTCTCTGGTGGGCGCCATTGCCATTCTAAGAGCATGAGGGAGAAGTTCATTGTGAGTTTTGGTACCTCTTTTTCTAGAAAAATAGCACTGGTAGTACAAAAAATACACCTTATATTAGTTGAACTACATTTGTGTTCTGAGGCCTCACATATGCAGTCATTTTGAACCGCAGTATGCTGTAGAACAAGGACAGTCAATGTGGTGTCCTCCATATGTTGTTGGACCACAACTCGTATCAGCCCCAGCCAGCATGATAATGTTGGGGATGATGGGAGTTAGAGTCCAACAACATGTGCTGAACACTATGCTGGCTACTGTAGGAGTAAAGAATATGCAGCCATCAGGGGTGCCAACTTGAATAAAATATTGGAGGGGGCAGGTAAGCTCTACCCCGCAAAATGGATCACATGATGTGGTGCTCGCACTCCATTTGAATGGCAATGCCCTATAACGGGGGGGGGGGGGCTGAAAAGACCTTGGTCCCTAGAAGTTGGCGCCTATGGCAGCCATTTTGAACTGTAATTTTGTATTTGCCATGCTACTTGATAATTCCTGTGGGTGTTTGGCTTTGTGTTGGCAACCAAGAAAGAGGATGACTATCAGTGATAGATACAGCTCCCGAGGAATGTAGGAGAGTGGTAAGGAAGTGACGCTATACGCAAAACAAATCAGCACTGGTACTTTAATTTCCATTACAGTGGTACCTCGAGTTACATACGCTTCAGGTTACATACGCTTCAGTTACAGACTCCACTAACCCAGAAATAGTACCTCGGGTTAAGAACTTTGCTTCAGGATGAGAACAGAAATCATGCTCAGGCGGCGCAGCAGCAGCAGGAGGCCCCATTAGGTAAAGTGGTGCTTCAGGTTAAGAACAGTTTCAGGTTAAGAACGGACCTCCAGAATGAATTAAGTACTTAACCTGAGGTACAACTGTAGTGAAACTGGACACACAGCTTTGTCTTTTGTTATCAGGTCTACCAGCTCTCGCAGTATTACTAACTGGGCTTCAAATGGATAGATGTATGTGGAGAAAAATCTAACTTCCTAAATACCTACTGGGAACAAATATGTGCCTTGCAATGAAGTTGGCTTCATTTTTAAAACATTTTTTTAAATTAAAATTTTGCACCGCCATTCTTCACTGCCAGGTCAATCAGTGGTTCGTGGTGGGACTAGGCCATGTGAGGGTTCTAACCATGCCAATACCTTTTTACATTTGTTCTAGTCCTATTGCTTTGGCCCTCCAATCCAGAAGCATGATGGGCCCTACACATGTATGCTTACTTTATATAAGATGGCCCAAACAAATCCTGCTTATACAGCATGAATTTTGTGTTCACTGGGGGCTCATCCACACTTCCATTTGTCTTAGGCATGGGTTTGAGAGGTTTTTTGTTTGTCTTGTCACTTTCCCAAGGAAAACCTGCTGTTTACTGCTAAATCAAAACAAACGTCAGTCAGGTTTTCTGCAGATTGTCATTCCTGGAAATCAAAGGACTTAAGAAAAAAATCATGGAACAAACGGAAGTGCAGATGAGCCCTAAGATTCACAAGAAAGCACTATAAATCTTCAAATGCTAAATTGAAATTTCTTTTTGTGATTCTCCTTTATCAATCAGGTGTTGGTTAGGTGTTTAAAGGGCTGTGTGTGTGTGTGTGTGTGTGTGTGTGTAACTGGTGACCAGTCTTTAAGTCTACCTCTGTTCCTTGACATTGGAAAATACGTTTCCATTAGATTTCCAAATTATGAAATAGAAACTAGCATTAAATATATTTGATAAGTTTCAGACTCTAAAAGACAAAAGTGCATTCTAGCACAACCTAAAAGGTCATCTAGGCCAGGTTCCTGATAGGCAGCAGGGCGATCTCATCAAAGATCAATCAGCCTAATGTAGGCCACACTGTATCAAAGAGCATACCTCAAAAATCTTTGCATGGCTTGAACACCAGAAACTGCAAACCTATAAACATCAAGTATCTTAAGAATCTGATGCAAATTATATTTAATGCTCCTAAAGCTTTGCTGGGCTGCACAGGGGTTCCGCAAGCACAGTGCAGGATTTGTAAAAGAGACTAATTATTTCATGATATATGCACGGCAATAAATTTGCCTAATGATGTTCCTGATTCAAACGAGATAATTAAAATGTGTATCTATATGACCCCCAGCTTCTGTCAGTTTCCTAGAGCTGGTAAGCTGACAGAATTCCCTGTTTGTTTAGGCACAAGGAGTTAGTGTTCCGTAACAATAAAATAAGCATTTTGAGGGAGAAGTTTGGCTTTTAAATGTGAAGAAGCTGCAATGGTGGTGCAATTACACTCAATTTCATATAGTGCAGGGCCCTGCAGGAGTGCTGGCTGTTATTTGTGTGTGGGTTTTCTTCTCTCCCCCCCCCCCAGCCCAATCCGTACAATGTGTTTTTTCCCCCTGGTGTGAAGCATAAACCCTTCTCTAGCATCATGTAAATCTAAGCTGCTTCTTTCAACACCGAGAAAATTAATTAGAAAGGAAAGGAAGCCAGCATGCTTATCGTTTGATCAGGTCGTTGACACAAGTGGTTCGCGCTTTTCAAAAAAAAAAAATGGAAAAAATGTCCAAGGCTTTTCATGTACACCTGCTCTGAAGGCCTCATCAATTTTATCTGAGTGGAGGTAGTAAGTTCCTCTAAGCTTGCCCACTAAAGAGGTGTCAATTGTGATGGAGGAAGGGGGGGTGGAGAAAGAAATGCTGCAAGGCCTTTATCTCTATCTGGCTGTTTGTTTTTGCCCTCACGTCTGTAATGAAACAAAGAGGATTTTAATCTTGTCAAACAAAAGCCTCTTGGTACCCAGAGGGATCTCATTTACTGTGCTCCAAGTCTTCTCGGTTCAGGTTGCAACATCTTCCTCTTTCGCTGATCCACTAGAATGCCTTTCTTACCTGGGGCTTAAAATTGCGAGGTGTGAAGCTCTTCTTTTGTTTTGACAGGTGCTCTTTGCTAAACATCCAGCTTGCATTGGTGGTGCTAATACACAGGGAGAGAAGGGGGGCGGGGGGAGAAACACAACTTTGGATATGCTAATGACCACAGTTAGCAAACCTCTGACTTTAATGAGTTTTTATTAGCTCACTTCACTTTTAGTTCTTAGGGTAAAGTGGGGAAACAATTTGTGCTGATAGGAAGAGTGTGAAACTTGGGTTCCTTGTTAGGAGATGCATGAACATCTTCTATTTTCTACACACACACACACACACACACACACACACACACACACGTACAACCAGATTATCTTATAATGGGAAATAATGGTGGTGGACAGAATGGAGCAACTCACAGATCTGAACCCCTTGCATAGTACAGCTTGGCAATGGCAGTACTTTCTGAAGGAAATCTGTGACATGTTACCACAGGCTGAATTGGCTTAGCTTATCCACGTACCAATTTATTTTTAATGGATCATTTGGTACTGGCATCACTCTGTAATATCAGTGGAAACAGAAATGAATAGAGCAATCTGGTGAAGGGAGGGAGGCAAGAGGACTATAGTGGCAATAGATTTCTGGCCCAGTCTACTGCTCAATATACTGAAGCTTTTAGAGATTTAAGACATAATTTGGATTGGCATGTGGGCATAATAAACTTCTCTTTGAACCCTGCATTTTAAAACACCAATAAATCAAAAACTCAGTGAGTCAGAAATGACAAACCAGTGACTCAAGAACTCCCCACACACATAAAGGAATTTATATACACTTATGTGGAAGTAAGTAAGTAACTCACACTATTTTAAGAAAGTATAACTTGCTTCCAAGTAAACATGGCTAGCATTGGACTGCAAGTTTCCCCCAGTTGTGCTTTCAGCCATTTATTTTCCTCTACTGTTCATCCACTTGTACAATCCACTACTCCCTTCATTTGGCTATCTTATTCACCCCATTTGCTTGGGCATCCTTTCAGCCCATCTCCTCTTAGGGATCTCTAGATATGCAAATTATTATTATTATTATTATTATTATTATTATTATTATTATTAATTTATTTATTTATATCCCACCCATCTGTCTGAGTTTCCCCAGCCACTCTGGGTGGCTCCCAATCAAATATTAAAAACACAATACAGCATTAGACATTAAAAACTTCCCTAAACAGGGCTGCCTTTAGTTGTCTTTTAAAAGTAGGATAGTTGCTTATTTCCTTGACATATGATGGAAGGGTGTTCCATAGGGCAGGCACCACCACCGAGAAGGCCCTCTCGGTGAGGGAACCGCCAGAAGGCCCTCGTCGCTGGACCTCAGTGTCCGGGCAGAACTATGAGGGTGGAGACGCTCCTTCGGGTATAAAGGACCAAGAAAGCATGTATTTCAATCCAGAGACAATAAATTCCTCTGAGAGATGCCATGTAAATCATTGGCACTTATGCTCTTTGAGGATCACAGCTTAGCCTGATTCAGAACAAATCTATTCAGGAGTAACCCTGCATAGTCCAGTGGGACTTACTGCCAAGTAAATTGTGGAAGTCTCTGTTCTGTTTATTTCTGATATACTAAAATGTATCCTGCAATATTCCTCATCTCATTAATAGCACCACTTCTGCCCCCATTAGATGAAAGTTTACATGATGCAATAGGGATCAACAGAAGCTCATTGTATGGCTCATGGTTTTGTCGGCTTCTGTTGTCATGCGTTCTTCCCCGCAGTAGGGGGCAGGCATACAGCACTGGGTCCAATTTTGGAGTGGAGAGGGCTCAACAATATGCCTTCTGGTGTGCAAATCACAGCTCTCCTTACAGGTGTTCACACATATAATGCTACTCTTCCTTCCTGTTTGGTCTATTCCTTTTGAATAGGTTATACCCCAGAATTATACCAATCATGCTATAGTTACAGTTACAGTTACAGTTACAGTTACAGTTACAGTTACAGTTACAGTTACAGTTACAGTTTAGTTATAGTTATACTGTGGAAGGACAGATCGTGAAGCTGAGGCTCCAATACTTTGGCCACCTCATGAGAAGAGAAGACTCCCTGGAAAAGACCCTGATGTTGGGAAAGATGGAGGGCACAAGGAGAAGAGGACGACAGAGGACGAGATGGTTGGACAGTGTTCTTGAAGCTACCAGCATGAGTTTAACCAAACTGCAGGAGGCAGTGGAAGACAGGAGTGCCTGGCGTGCTCTGGTCCATGGGGTCACGAAGAGTTGGACATGACTAAACGACTAAGCAACAACATAGTTATAGTTATAGTTACAGTTATAGTTACAGTTATAGTTATATACCACTGTATCATAAAAATTTATCACAGCAGTTTCCAACGATACCTAAACATAAAACCAAACAAGAGCCTCATAAACAGTTAAAAACAAGCAAAAGATCTTTGAATGAATGGTGGTATATAAATTTAGATGAAGGGTGGTAAATAAATAAAAGGAAATTAAAAATAAATATCAATCATCCATTGTGGGTGTTGTACTGTTAATTGCCTGCTTGGGGCTGGTGGAATAGAAGAGTTTTTAGGCATTTAAAAGTTGGCACTGAAGGCATCTGCTGAATCTCTTTTGGCAGGATGTTCCACAGGACTGGGCTGATGACACTAAAGGCTCAGTTTCTCATTGTTGTCAAACATAAGGTACTTCGCCATCTTGGGGAATGACACTCCTGCAGATGATCTCATTGAACAAGGTGGAATATAAGGGATCAGTTAATCCCCGAGGTATTCTGGACCCAAGTTGTTCAGGGCTTTTTAAATCAATACAATAATGCCTATTATATTAGTACATCCTATATTAAGAGCTCTAGTTCATTTTGTTTATTTCCCATGGTCCATGCATTAGTATAGAGACAAATGAAACTATGAGTAATTCCCTCCACCTGCTTTCTTATGGATTTTTTCCCTGTCCGTTAGCAGCTTTCTGTAACACCACTACAGTTTCCTGTACATCAATGTAGATAATGGAGATTTCAAAAGGGATCTGGTCCTTGGACCATAAAAGATTCCAGGTTTAATTGCTACATCTCCACTTAAAACACTATCTGAACCAGGGTTAGGAAAGATCTTTGTCTGACTGGAAACCCCCTGTTAGTCAGAGTAGAAAATTCTGTGCTCAATGGACACAAGAGGCAATCCTAGTGCTATGGACAAAGTTATTCCCATGGCGCACTGAAGTGGTCTTAGAAACTTTCCACATGATTATGCAAAGCACTCCCTTAAAATATCCTCTCTATTCTGCAACACTTACACCAATGATATTTTAAAAACTATTGTGTGATATCCACATGGGAGGGAAGGAAGTCATGTTGTTGTTTATTATTTAAATAAAAACAGAAACGATAAATGTACACCCTTGCAGATACTTTATGTAGCAAATTCTGGATAAGTAAATGTGATTTATTTTTTGAAAGTTAAATATGATGCAGTGCATTAAGGAATTTTTAAAGAAAACTTTTGTATTGAAAAGGATGGTCATGGTCTAGTTAACCATTCATTACAATTAATGCCCAGTTAATTTCAATGAGAAGGTAGCACATATTCTTGAATCTCTTACAAAGGGAGATAAATGTGCTTGACTGCGACTGGAGCGTAACTAGCTTTTTAAGAAAAGGTTAAGGAAATGGGTGTGGTTGCACAGGACCTGGACAACCATTATGTCACAAAACTCTATCCAGTTTCCCCAGGTATAAAATGTAGCATGTGAAGCAGAAGTCCAGTGTTTGAAGTTTATTTTATACAGTTTATTTCATACAATTTGAATACCACTTGATTGTGTAAAAAACAACAACACACAGTAATAAAACAATAAAAATAGTTTGAAACAATTATTCAAAACAATCAACATAGTAAGCTGGCATCTAAAACCATATAGCCTTGATAGGTGGCCCACTGAATGCCAGAGGTGGGGAATTTCCCCCCGCCCATGGGCCATATTCCTTCATTGGCAACTTTGGGGAGGCCACATTCCAGGGATGTGCTGGACCAGAAGCAAAAATGGACAGAGGAATGGATGCAAATTTTACCTTGTTCAGTAGGTTGTATTCTTTCTTTTAGAAAGTGGTTTTGCAAAGAATAAACTGAGCCATGCCTATCAGCGCATAGACAAAATCGTCATACATTAAAATGCCTAATCAGTAAAAGATAGCTTATAGTTAGACTCCTGGACTCACTCCCACAAAAGGCCGTGATGGCCCCCAACTTGGAGGGCTTTAAAAGAAAATTGGACAGATTCGTGGAAATAATGCTATCAATGGTTACTGGCCATGATGACTATGCTCTGCCTCCACAGTCAGAGGCAGCAATGTTTTTGAAGCTAGCTCTTTCTTAATCCTCTTATTAGTTACTTCCAGTTTCCCTTTACTTCCTGCATCCTTGACAGAGACTGCTGGGAAGGGCCATAGCTCTGTGACAGAACACCTAGTTTGCATGTAGAAAGGCCCAATTCAATTCCCGGCATCTCCAGGTAGGGCTTGAGGAGACTCCTGAAACTCTGGAGAACCAATGGTATGACTCAATATAAGGCAGCTTCCTGTGAACTGTGGCCTGCTTTTGAACTGCTAGGTTGGCAGGAGCAGGGACCGAGCAACGGGAGCTCACCCCATTGCGTGGATTCGAACCGCCGACTTTCTGACTGGCAAGTCCTAGGCTCTGTGGTTTAACCCACAGCGCCACCCGTAGTAGGTCTCTGTATTTCAGTTGCTGGGCATCTTGCGCTCATGTCCTTCTTGTGGGGTTCCCATGGGTAGCTAGCTGGCCACTGTGAGAACAGAATGCTGGACTAGATAGGCTTTCGGAGTGATCCAGCAGGTCTCTTTTATATTTTTATTACTGCTGCTAATAATTCTATGCCTATCGCTGTTCAGCGTACAAAACCTTTTACCATTTCTATCTGATTTAGGATACTAGAGTTGATATATCACATATTTAAAGTTGAAGACCTAGACAGTAACACAACTGGTCCATCTTGTCCAGCTGTTAAGAACCCTTTACTTGTCTCCCTTCTCATATGCAGTGGTCCATGTATACCCAGTATGAAACATATGAAAACCTGGGCCTGAATATTTCAAATTATCCACAGGAGGCTGTTTCCTGAATTTGAATGTCTTGCAAACAGTCAACTGAGGTTTCTGAAAAATCCAGTTTCTTTAGCTTTGTATCTGGTTACACTGGCACTGGATGAAAGATTCAGTTGCGTGGGTGAATGAACAATGGCAATCAACCAGAAGTTAGTGTGTTTTCTGACTCTTGTGTGTGTGCTTGAGGAAGAGGGGATACACCTGATTCACAAAATCACTTGGTTTAATAATTTTATCTTTTCAAACTATGCATTCTGGGCTCAGGATAAGTTATCTAGTTAAAATGGCATGTGCTAAATGCAGAGAAATTTAAAACCAGGTCAACAAATGAAAATACCTTGTTACATCTAAAAAATGTTCACGTTTGGTATTGAGTAGCATAACATAAGAAGAACCTGCTGGAGTATGACAATGGCCTATATAATTCAGCATCCTATTCTCAAAGTGGCCAGATAGATGCCTCTAGGAAGCCTGAGTGAAACAGCTCTCCTCCCACTTGTGATTTCTAGCAACTGGCATTCAGAGAAATACTGATTCTGGCAGTGGGGGGTAGAACATAGATATCATGGCTAGTTGCCACTGATGACCTTATCCCCCATAAATTTGCCTTATATTTTAAAAGCCATCCAAGATGTTGGTCCTCACTACCTCTTGTGGGTGTTCAGGAAGATGGTGGCAGGACAGCTTCAGGTATGCTTGAATGGAACTGGCTATCTAGAGCCATTTCAGTCTAGCTTAAGACATGGTTTGGGGATTAAAACAGCCTTGGTTGTCCTGAGTGATGACCTCTGTCCTTGACCTTTCATCAGCTTTTGATACTGTTGACCCTGGTACCCCCTTCTTGGACTGCCTAAGGGATCTGGGAGTTGGGGGCACTGCTTAGCACTCATTCCACTGGTATTTACAAGGTCATTTCCAGATAATAGCATTGGGTGATTTCCGCTCACCCCCCTGGAAATCAGCTTGCAGAATCCCACAGGGTTCACTCTTATGACCCATGCTGTTTAACATCTTTATGAAGCTATTGGAAGCAGTCATCAGGAGACTTGGAGCAAAGTGTCTTCAATAGGCTTCTGATATCTATATGTTTCATCAGTATCTCAGCGCCAGAAATGGCCATGCAGGTCTTTAATCTGTGTCTGGAGGTGGTAATGGGTTAGATGTGGGCCAATAATTTGAAGCGGTATCCAAAGCAGATAGAGTTGCTGTAGATGGGTCATTCCTGGGTCAGAGAGTTGGTAGAACATCCTGTTCCTGACTGTGTTACATTTTCCTGGAAGGAAGGATGCTCCTTGTCAGGCTCACATGGTCTTGGTGGCTAGGAATACCTATGCCAGGCTTCCACCGGTGCTCCAGAAATGGGCACTCCTGGATAAGGATAGCATGGTTATAGTCACCCATGCTCTGATAACCTCCAAGTTGGACTACTGTAATGTGTGCCCTTTTGGGGGCTGCCCTTGAAAACAGTCCAGAAATTGCAACTAGGGCAAAATACAGAGGTGATAGTGCTGAGGAGAATGGCAGGTCAATCAAATATAACTCCCATTCCAAAACAACAGCATTGGTTGCCAATTGGTTTGGGGGTTTAGTTCAAGATGCTTGCACTTATGTTTAAAACCCTGAATGGTGTGGTACCCATATATCCCCACATTCTCACATACCAACCTGCCCATGCCTTAAGGTTAGGGATGATGCTCAACTGGTGGTCTTTGTGCAGGATGATGTGTGTATTCCTGTGGGTTATGAAAGGGCCTTCTTGGTGGAGGCTCGATATCTGCTGAATACTTTTCCCATGGAGGGGTCTAGAGGCATCCCTGTATTCTTTCAAGAAAGAGATGGTGATGCACTTCTTCCAACAACCTTCCAGATGAGGGGGATTGCCATGGAATGAATTAATGAACTGTTGCTTTTATTATGAACTGTACTGAGATAATTGCTATTAAGTTTTATTTTATTTTTTTATTAAATATTTATTAAAATTTTCCACCTTAATAAAAAAATCAAAAAAAACAAAAAAACAAAAAAATTAAAAACACATAAAGTTTACAATCCGTATTTTCAATAACATATTTCCCTGACTTCCCCACACCTCCCCTTCTTATATTCCAATTCAAATTGTTAGTTCAACAAGTTCTTATCCCCAATTTTTAACCTTTTTATATTTAATTCATTTTAAAAAAAAACAATTTTAACTTATAAACATCAATATTTGTACATCAGTGCTCATTCTTAAAACCTTTTTCTAAAGTCGACCCAAATTCCCTTCCACGAATTCCCCAGTTTTCATACTAATAACAAAACAAAATATAAATCAGATTATAATTGTACAGCCTTTGGATTCCCAAACCCCACCACCCCCTTTCCCGGTTTCGATCCCCAACAGATGTCCATCATTCTTAATCTACTATCAGCCTGGAGACCTCACGTCCGAGGCTCTTAATTCTCTCACAATTCCTCTCTGCCGGTTTTTTTTATAGTCCTTAGTATTAAACACCAGATCTCGGAGAAGCTCTGTCCCAATAAGGTCCATGTTTCTTCCAGCCAGACCTCCATACTTAAAAGCGGAGCCCGAATCTTGTTTCTTACTCATTTTAAGTCCAATTGTCCCAAAAGCTCCAACTTCCACCTTAATCAAATTTGTAATCCATAGGTCTTCAGATCTCCACATAAGGAGATCTCTCCATTCTTCAATCTCCAATTCAAACCAGATTTTCATCATCCAGTACTTATTTTCCTTTGTAACCATCATGTGAGGCCTCTGGCTCGATTTCTTATTTTCCTTTGTAACCATCATGTCAGGCCTCTGGCTCTCCTTTGTCATCTGCAAAATTACAGCTCCTCCTTCCTTTTCCTCAGGAACAACATATGTCTCCTTCTCCACACTCTCAAAACTCTCAAGTTTCTCTTTTTGTCCAGCTGCATGGGCTTCCTGAGTCAAATCCTTATCAAATTCAGTGATATTATTTACTGTTAAGTTCAGAGTTGCAACATTTGTAGCCAAAACATCCATTTGGCCTTGTAGCTTTCCCAAGAGAACAAAAGCTCTGTCCAACCCAGCCTGAATTTTCCCTCCTCCAGCCATTCTTGTAATGTCCCAAATCCCCCTCTAGAGGGATTTTGGTAACTTAGTATTCTTTCCAGTTCAAATCCAAAAATCAAGTTAGTTTGTATCAGTTCTTCCTTGTTTTCAACAAAATATAACCAAATTGCAACAAATATATCCAGCAGAGACAGCAGAAACAAAGTTCTCTTTTTCCTTCTTGACAGCTAATTTTGACAGCTGTCAAACTCTTCTATATCTCCTCAACAGGCTCTCTCGCGGATCACTCCCGGGTCCGGGGGGGGGGGGTGGCACTTCAGCTCTCAAAATTAGCTCTTATCCTCCAATAAAATTACTTATACTTATACTGCCAAATCGTGAAATTAATGTCTTTTACCCAATAAAGAAAAAGAAATTCTCTCGACCTTAGTTAACTAGTCCTTGCTTTAAATTATTTACAAGACGGGGAGGCTGACTTCCTGTTTGCGCCTTCCCCGATCGTGCCAAATTCAGCAAAAAAAAATTCTTTACAAGTCCAATTTCCGTACTACTCATGGGTTGTTACTTTTAGAGTCCAATTGTTCACAAGAAGAAGTCAGCGCTCTCCGACCATGGCATGCGGCTTCACTCCGCAGGAGGAGCAGTCGACTCTCAGCACCGCGCCGCTCACCCCGTCCACCGTTCCGAAGCCTTTAAAAAGGCTCCTTCGCAGGTTGGGGGGCGCAAATGGTGCCCGCCGAGTCACCAGGTTCACAGGCTTCAGCGCCTGTGATTTCTGAGGGTCCCCGCGTCGCCGCAGCGGCAAGACCCAGATCCTGCGGAGCCGATTCCCTCCGGAGCTCGGAGGGAATCCGCCATTAGCCGATCGCGCTAACCCGGAAGTCTCAATTGCTATTAAGTTTTAAAGGCTTTTGAGTTTTACAGCTGTGTTACACTGTTTTTTGTGTTGTATACCACCCCGTGGCCTGCTAGCAAAGGATGGCATCTGCATTTCTACATAAACAACTAATAAATAAATAACCCTACTGATTGTTTCATACTGTTTGTGTGAACTTGTGACCGTTGTGTGTATCCTGTTGTGTTTGTGTTCCAGTTTAATAAACTGCTATTGGGGATATGATTGAAAGGAGCTATAGGAAATGCCTATCACAAAACAAATATGTAAAAAGAGAAAAATTAGAAACACCTGATGTTCAAAACCTTCTGAGCTTCAGTTGGCACTTTTAAAGCCAATTCGGAGAACGGAGGGGAAAAGCGGAAGTCACTTGTGGAAGCTGCTTCTTTCACTGCTTCTGAAATGAAACTGAGGACTTGCAATCTAAGGTCCTCCAGAAAGATGGCTGAGGGACCACAGGAAACAGCATTAGTACCATTTTGCCAGGATATAGGATGGATGTACACAGGTGTCATGATGCACTGCAGGAAGTCCCTACTTACATGCTAGCTTCACTAGCTTAGCTATTCCACCATTCAGTTAAGGGAGGGTGGAAAGTATCAAGATAGAGTACAGCAGTGGCAGGTGTCAGAAGCCACTTTGGTAAAGGTAAAGGACGCCTAGACAGTTAAGTCCAGTCAAAGGTGACTATGGTGTTGTGGTGTTCATCTCACTTTCAGGCCGAGGGAGCCAATGTTTGTCCACATACAGCTTTCCAGGTCATGTGGCCAGCATGACTAAACCGCTTCTGGTGCAACAGAAAACTGTGATGGAAGCCAGAGTGCACGGAAACGCAGTTTACCTTCCCACCACAGCACTACCTATTTATCTACTTGCACTGGCGTGCTTTTGAACTGCTAGGTTGGCAGGAGCTGGGACAGAGCAAAGGGAGCTCACCCTATTGTGTGGATTCGAACCTCCAACATTCCAATAGGCAAGCCCAAGAGGCTAAGTGGTTTAGATCACAGCGCCACCTGGTCCATCTAGCTCAGTTTGGCCTGCACCATACCTGGCAATGCTGCAGGTTGACCCTGACAGCTTCTGCATGCAAAGCCTGTGGTCTAACACTGAGCCACAACCCACCATGTCCCTGACACACACACACAGAAATGGTACAACTCTATGTCAGCTTTGGTGTTGAGTCAATTAATCCCTTCCCATCGGAGCCAATGGGAAGGAGGAAGAAGGAGCGGCTCCTACCTCTACCATGTCCAAAGCTAAATGGCAGGGCACTTTATGTGGCAGCTACAGATCTGCCCACACAGAGAAACTTGGTGCGCTTGTTTCATTAGGCTGCAATCCTACACTTAACATAATTGAGAGTGAGTCCCAGTGAACCTAATAGAAATTGCATTCAAGTAGACACGGGTGGCGCTGTGGTCTAAACCACAGAGCCTAGGGCTTGCCGATCAGAAGGTTGGTGGTTCAAATCCCCACAACGGGGTGAGCTCCCATTGTTCGGTCCCAGCTCCTGCCGACATAGCAGTTTGAAAGCACGTCAAGTGCAAGTAGATAAATAGGTACCACACTGGCGGGAAGGTAAATGGCATTTCTGTGCACTGCTCTGGTTCGCCAGAAGTAGCTTAGTCATGCTGGCCACATGACCCGGAAGCTGTCTGCGGACAAACGCAGGCTCCCTCGGCCTATAGAGTGAGATGAACGTGCAACCCCAGAGTCGGTCACGACTGGACCTAATGGTCAGGGGTACCTTTACCTTTAGACGCACATTGGGTTGTGCTGTGATAAATCTTACACGGATTGAGGTTTGTGAACCCCTGAAGTAATCTGAAGCTCACAGTCCCACTAGATAAAATACAGGAAAGATTCCTGAAGACACTTGCACTTCTGCTTTGCAGCCTGTCTTTGTAAGGTTTTGTGTTCCCTTCATATGATGGCTTTCCAAATAACACTAAGGAGGAGGTAGGGCAGCAATACAGATACATTACTTTCATGAAAGGAACTGGAACAAAGCAGATCTAAATTAGGAATCTGCAACTTATTTGACATTAAGCACTTACTGCCAGCCATCCATAGTGTGTGTGTGTGTGTGTGTGTGTGTATGTATATATATATATATATATATATATATATATATATATATATGATTTACTTATTAATTTATTAGATGTCTAGCCCAGCGTTCATTGATCAGTGATCCCAGCTATGCATAATGAACATTTTGTGGATCAATACGAAGCTATTCTTGATGGTTTGTTGCATTTCCCCCTGAAATCGACCCCTTGTTGAGGGCGGTCCATTAATACGAGCAGTTTTTCAACTCATATTGACAAATTCCAGTGTATTTCGCATGTTAAGCTAGTCTAATGTGGCTGGATTGTGACCCAGTTCTTCCAGCTGAGTCAGTCTATTTATGGAACTTTTCCCAAGAACCACTGAGTCATCATTTGGATTCAGGTCACATGATTCAGACAATGAGTTAAAGGCAACACAATCACTGAAAAAAGGTTATATACACTGGTTTTGTATATTTAAAGAAAATGGGTTGCATGAATTGGTCTAGAGAGAAGTGTCTAATTTCCCCTTGACATATTGATTTTTGTTTGTGTAACATTTGTTGTATCATGTTAGTCACCTGCCTTTTGTTCTGTCATTTGTGTGGCATTTCATTAAGAATACTTGGATCCTGGGAAGGTTGATGAGTTCTCCTCTCATTAGATGAGTCCTCCGCCAACAGGGGTGCTTTAGAGCCCCAATATAGCTAAATCTCATTGTCGAGAAGTCGTGAGTCAGCTCCTCAAACTCAGAAGGCTTTAAAACCTAAGAAGCGTGGGAACCTTTTGTATGGCTTGCTGAGGCTTTGGTACATCTAAAGAATACCTAGATTGCACACAAATTATGCTCATAGTTTTAGGATCTCCCATCACTGAACTAGCTCAGTAAAACTGTTCCAAGAAGCAGCACCCCCATTGTGGGGGAAATCACTGTATAACTCCAATCATATGGTTTGCTGAATTTGCTGTTAGTGGGGGGTTCTTATCCCAAAATGAAATAGAGATACTTAATACTCTATCAATGCAATCCTGCTCTGGCCTTAAGATCTTCTGGGGAAGCCCTTCTTAGCACCCCACCTTTAAGAACTATACATTTTGTGGTAAAGTGGAAGAGGATATTCATCATAGTAGGATCTTGACTCTAGTAGTAGTAGTAGCAGCAGCAGCAGTACCTGCCCTTCATCCACAGGCCCCAGGATGGGTTACAACAATTTAATATTCAGCTGTGAAAACAGTCACAACAAATTACAGTCACAGGAATAGGGTGGTGCCTCAAAACACAGGTCTCAGGTGTCAAGAAGTGTGTGTTGAATCCAGTCTAGAGACTTGTGATCCAGCTGGCACCTCTATTAATGGAAGTGGATGGAAGACCATTGTTGCCCATTTCCCCTCCACCTGCACCCTCACAGAGCTACAGTTCTCATAGTTGCCTCTGAAGAGGAATTGATTGCTAAACCACTCTGGGAATTGTACCTCTGGGGAGGAGAACAGGGTTCTCCTAACACCTCTCAGCACATTTAACACAATGCAGCTCATTCTTTGGGAGAAGCCATGACTGTTTAAAGTATTACACTAAGTGCTTTAAATGTACAAGTGTGAATGTACCGCAAGTGTGTTTAATACATGTGGTGGTAGTGGTGTGACAGAGTCCGTGGTGGACCTTGGTGCCTCAAATTTCAGTGGTACCCTTGTGATGCTAAAATCCAATGTCCCCTCACCTCTCACTTTCTGTTGGATGTCATAATTGCGGCACCTGCTATGGTCACTCTCCGCTAGATCCGCCTTTGATAGAGTTTATCTTGAAATCTAATACTCTTATTCACTTAACAACTTTCTGGGTGTCACAGAAGGTTGACACCACTATAAGGCATAAGCTGGGATTTCTTTCAACTGAAAAAAATTGAACTCCATTCAAGCCTATGCAGAAGTATCACCTCTTGCGTTGCATAAAGAGGACAAAGATTCATTAATGACTAGGATCTTGTGACCCTTCAGGATGCCCGGAATTCAGTTCATTTCACACATAACTTCATATGGATTCATATATCTTTGTAAGACATTTTGACTGTGTTCATTTGGGTTTATTGCCCGGAAAGTGTTAAAAAGATTGCAAATTGAGAAACAGATAGACAACAGATTCAGTTTCCCAAGAAAGGAAGCTCTTTTCCCCTCCCCCAGAAGCTTTTTCACTTCAAAAGTTGCTACCAAAATGAGCCAAGTCTGCTTTTACCTGCTCATACAATCAGCAAGCCATAGCTTCCACAAGAGTGCAGTCAATTTTAGTGAGACACTCATAATGGAAGGCCTGCTTGCCTGAATACTAATTGACAGGATTGGGCCCATGGTGAACACCTGGGGCTGTCAATATATTCAGATAAACAGATGGCTGTGAAGAGTTTGTTTGTGGCTCTCAAAATTATTTTGTCAATGGTGCCATCTCCTGGTAGATAATTGCTAAGAATAGCTCCCCCACAAAAAAAAGGAAAAAAGAAGCTTTTGCCCCTGAAACCTTGCTAGATGTTTACTCAGTTTATGCTAAAATTACAAAAAGCATTAACATGAAGGGATAAAACTACTTTAATCTGGCTGGGTTGACATCCTTATTTTCTTCCACACAGTTTCAAAAGGCCCTGTGGTTTTTTCCCCCCTTTGGTAATTACTTAAAGATCATTCAGAAGCACAGTTCAGAAGATCTTTGGATAATTAGCTGGTTTTCAGGGAAAGTATGTCTCAGCAAATGTGCTTATATTTTATTACATTTTAATAGCTTTTAACTG
This sequence comes from Podarcis filfolensis, assembly GCF_964270895.1. Taxonomy (NCBI): domain Eukaryota; kingdom Metazoa; phylum Chordata; class Lepidosauria; order Squamata; family Lacertidae; genus Podarcis; species Podarcis filfolensis. Next base: position 100,283,978 of record NC_139604.1, read on the forward strand.
AAAAAATCCATGCTTTTATATTCATAATAAATATTTTAGGTAAATTGTAGAGCAAGGGGAAAAGAGAAACAGCCCCAGAACCTATCTAGCTTTGGAGCATCGTATGATTGACCAATTTAATAGCAATTTCTCCAATCATTGTTATATCATATCTTTACTTACAGTGACTCAGATGTGATTAATTGAAACTCAGTATCATAATAGAGGTTAAATTCTATAACTGTGTTAAGTTCTTCCACTCTGCCTCCTCCCTGTCTCTAGTCTTTCCTTCACATATGTCTGAAGAAACCCCACGTCAAGCCTAACCTTCTCTATTTCACTCTTTACAATTACAAGGTCATCAAAAACACCCTCATACCAACCCAAACCAGTTATTTCAGCGCAATTGGTCTTTTAAAAGGGGCCTGAGGAAAGGCTGTGACTTGATGGACAGTTGCATGCCATAGGCACCCAAAAGATTATAAGGCACCTGCCTAGACTTGCAGAGTTCACTTGTCCCCTTCAGAAGCTTCTGGAAAACATGACATTGAAATTCTCTTTGAGCAGAGGGAGGGCCTGTTTAAACAAATTCAGCCTGTAGGGAATCATATTCCTCCAGTTGTAGAGCCAGGATTCATAGAAAAGGCATCTTAGTTCTTCTTTCCTAGAGACTGTTCCCAGGTGATGCTCCTCTCACTAAATTATGAGCGGAGCCAAATGCAGCAGCAGTGCAGCTACAGTGGTTGGTGGCTCCTCCTCTCTGGCACTCAACCTCCTCCTCCTGCCCCTGCCACCAGCCCAGAGCTGCTTCTCCCACCCTCCTTCCCCTATGTGGCAGGAGGAGAAGGAGCCTCCAGACACAGAAGCCACATCGTGCTTCTCTTGGCTCCACACTAGGCCTCCTCTGCCCCTGGTTGTTTTTAATACAGGAGGGGCAGCCCCCCCAAATATTTTAGTGGGGGGCTGAAGGGACCTCGGCCGCTTAGAGTTGGCATCTATGGTATCTAAGATTCCAGGAACAAGGTCACCTTTTCTGCTGCTACCACAATTACAACATCTGCCACCAGGTCAGGTAAGCGAAAGGATTGCACAATTCCTTATCACATTATCAGAAATGCAACAGCATTCCTGCATTTGGAACTGCACTCAGAACAAATCAGTTTATTAAGCCCAAGAAGAGGTTACACAGATATTTAACACTGGTTAGTAGAAATAATTAAATTGTGGGGCCCAGAATTCTCCTCAGTAATGTAAACATCTTCAGAAGCCTTCTGTGTCAGGCACCAGGAAATGTTGGCAGTGCCCTCAGCTATCCTTGCTCCTCCTCTCCATTTGCAGTATAGTTTAGTAGATGAGGAGAGAAGAGAAAATGGCAACTGGCACCAAACTATAACAAGCTGAGCTCTAGCATCCAGACAGGGTGGAGGAGTTTGGATCACAAGAACCCTGGCCTGGGGATTTCTAAACCGGAGGAGTTCAGTTCATACATCTTTCATTTCCACAGCTTGCCAATATAACTCATAGGTAGATATGGGCATAATCTATAAAATGGGAAAATGAGAAACTGAGAGAAACCACTCTAAAGTTCAGTTTGATCCATTTCTGTATGATTTTGAACCTTTTTTTAAAAAAAAATGGCTGCATGAAAATTTGTATACATTTTTCTGGACTTTTCTCCTAATACAGGCAGTTTTGCAAACACTTCAATATAATGCATTTTTGTCACCATGAAGATCTTTGTGCACACGTCCTCCTCACATATTCTTTTTTGCACAATTCTTTTAGTTGAACTGCCTCACAAACCCCTAGCAGTAGCTCCATTTCAGCACCTTTATTTGTTTGCAAAGTGTGAATTAGGCAGGTTCACACTATGTGAGGGGGAGAACCTGCCCCATTCCTAATCACAGAGATACTTTAAACCAGGCATAGGCAAACTCGGCCCTCCAGATGTTTTGAGACTACAATTCCCATCATCCCTGACCACTGGTCTTGTTAACTAGGGATGATGGGAGTTGTAGTCCCAAAACAGGTAGAGGGTCGAGTTTGCCTATGCCTGCTTTAAACAGATTTCATTATCCGAGGTTACCTTCTGTTTGGTAGGAGGTTCTTTTCACTGCTGAATATAGGATCCCCCAGGAAGCAGGTAATATGCTGAATAAAGTTTTGGACAAAATTCTTTTCTAAAGACAGTGCCATCCATGCAGACCCAGGAGTTTTTACAGTTTGCCATGTAGACTAATGGAGAGCATTCTAGGAAAGGTATGTAGAACCCTTTTCAACTCCACGAGGCCCACATTCTTCCTTAGGCCACATTCCAGCAGTGGGTGGGGCCAGAAGGAAAAGTGGGTGGGGCAATGGACAGGACTTACTTATTTGTAGTAGGCTGCATTTCAGCCACGCAAAAGTCAGAAGGTTCTATATCCACACACAGACACATACCTCTTCATCTTCCATCCAGCAAGAAAGACGCACCCCAGTTTTTTGAGCTAGGTAAAAGCAACATAGGAGAGTGTTGGTGTGAGTTGTGTTATGGGAGAGAAGGAGGGGGCTGGGAAGAGTCCCAAAGGCTTGGGAGCACAGCTTGAAGGGAGACATTTGGCCCCCGGGCCCAAGGTTCCCCACACCAGGCTAGGAACCAGCACAGCTGATGCAGTGCATCCTAGACTTAGTCCCATGCAGAAGCATCTACCCCCCACCCTCCCCGAAAGCTCTCTGGCTGTTGCTTCTAACTCAAGAGGCTGTGATTGCATCAAACTCCTCCAAATTAGACAATACCTAGGAATCAAGCACCTATTAATGAAAAGCCAAATGTCTATTTGCGCTTCTCTTTATGCCACAAATATGAATGCAGCATAAATAGCTATAAAGCAAAATCAGCATTTACAAGGCTTGCAAAACAAGGCTGGCAGATTACGCATTTCCATGAAGTACAGCTGAAACATGCTCTGCGGAGTCCATTTGTGCATACTGTTAAGTAGCTGTTAGCAGATTCATGTAAATATCGCAAACTGCCACAAGGTGGCAAGGTACACAAATACACCAAAGCAGAGAGAGAGAGAGAGAGAGAGAGGAGAGAGAGGAGAGAGAGGAGAGAGAGGAGAGAGAGAGAGACTCTTCTGAGAACAGGTAAATTCCACATATATATGTATGAGGCAGCTTGAGTTGTCTAACAATGACTGTACTCCAAGGTCTCTTTCTTGAACAGATTCGTCTTTTTTAGTTTTTGTTGACATCCATCTTTTCTTGGGAGACAATGTAAGAGTGTGCCTTTGGGGGTAAAGTCAACCATTGGAGAGTTATGTCACCTGCTATGGTTGTAGAGACAAACACGGGAGAGACATGTATTATTGCAGGTGGGGCAATATTGAAGGTGTCTGCTTGTGCTGTGGCAGATGCGCTGTGGCTTTTCTTCTCTCTGTGCTCCCTCAGTGGTCATTCCTCCTCTGGTCATTGCTGTGGTAAAGGTAAAGGTAAACGACCCCTAGATGGTTAAGTCCAGTCAAAGACAACTATGAGGTTGTGGCGCTCATCTCGCTTTCAGGCTGAGGGAGCAGGCATTTGTCCACAGGCAGCTTTCTGGGTCATGTGGCCAGCGTAAGTAAACTGCTTCTGGTGCAACCGGACACTGTGACAGAAGCCAGAGTGCACGGAAATGCTATTTACCTTCCCATTGCAGCGGTACCTATTTATGTACTTGCACTGGCGTGCTTTCAAACTGCTAGGTTGGCAGGAGCTGGGACCGAGCAACGGGAGCTCACCCCATTGCGTGGATTTGAACTGCCAACCTTCTGATCAGCAAGCCTAAGAAGCTCAGTGGTTTAGACCACAGTGCCACCCGTATCCCTTTTCATTGCTATGGATACATGGCCTGACTGTCTCCAGGCACTTCAGTCATCTGTCAGAGATTCCCATACAGTGGGATTAATGTGTTATCCTTCATGTCATGTTTGCAGACATCTTTCTAACACAGAGTTCAGTTACTCTATGAATATCATTTGTTGAATTTATGAGTTGATATTTAAAATTTTCTTGGGCTATATGGCCGCTGCTATTATTGTTGCTTTTACCTACTAACAGTGTATAGAGCTACTGAGGCAAAATATTCAAACGTTGTCCTTTTTTCAGCAGGTAGGTACATCACAATCATGATACTCCATAAAGTACCGTATTTTTCGTCCCATAGGACGCTCCGTCCCATAGGACGCACCTAGTTTTTTGGGGGGGAAATAAAGGAAAAAATTTTTTCCTTTATTTCCCCCCCAAAAAGCAGGTCGGAGAAACCGAACCAGGTCGAGGAACAGCGGGATGGTGGCGCTGCGCCTCCCTGCTGTCCCCTGAGCTTGTGGGGCTGGCCGATGTCTGCCCAGCACGAGGGGCGCTCTGATTCAGGGTGCCCCGCCCGCCGGGCGGCAGGCTGCTATCCGCAGCGTGGGGAGCCCTGCGGGGAACTCCTGCAGGGCTCCCCACGCTGCAGATGTGCTCCCGAAGCGCCGGGCGCTCTGCTTTCAGGGTGCCCGACGCTCCGGGAAGCAGGCTGCTATCCGCAGCCTAGACATCCCTGTGGGACCTCCCACAGGGCTGCCTAGGCTGTGGATGTGTTCCCGAAGCGCTGGGCGCCCTGAAAGCAGAGCGCCCGACGCTCCAGGAAGCAGGCTGCTATCCGCAGCCTAGACATCCCTGCGGGACCTCCCGCAGGGCTGCCTAGGCTGCGGATGTGTTCCCGAAGCGCCAGGCGCTCTGCTTTCAGTGTGCCCGGCGCTCTGGGAAGCAGGCTACTATCCGCAGCCTAGACAGCCCTGCGGGAACTCCCGCAGGGCTACCTAGGCTGCGGATGTCTTCCTGAAGCCTGGAGAGTGAGAGGGGTCGGTGCGCACCGACCCCTCTCGCTCTCCAAGCTTCAGCGAAAGCCTGCATTCGCCTCATAGGACGCACCCAGATTTCCCCTTCATTTTTGGAAGGGAAAAAGTGCGTCCTATAGGGCGAAAAATACGGTGCATGGACGAATTATCAGATTAATTCAGAAATTCACCATCCATCCTTTATACTTTCTTTCCAAATGATCATCTCAGCTATCAGCATGTACAGCAGAAGCAATACAGTGGTACCTCTGGTTGCGAATGGGATCCATTCTGGAGGCCCATTCGCAACCTGAAAAGCCCGCAACCTGAAGCGCCATATCTGCGCAGGTGTGCGGCGTGATTTGGCACTTGTGCAAAGTGCAATTTAGCGCTTCTGTGCATGCGCGAGGGACAAAACCCAGAAGTAACCCTTTCCGGTACTTCCGGGTCGCACGGGACGCAACCTGAAAAGACGTAACATGAAGCAAATGTAACATGAGGTATGACTGTATATATGTGAATGTAAAGCAATCCATAGTAGAAAGGAAGGAAACAGGTGTGTCTAAAACTACAAGGCAAGAAAATATATATATATAAAAATCAGAATAAAATAGACACATGGGTCTATTAAGAACATCATTGTAGGTGATGCCCAAGGGCCAGACATGCCCACCATACTTTACTTTTCTCCCTTTGAGTGCCAGACCAATGTGCAATATCAGATGATCTGAAAGTCCCATGACTTTCCCAGCATAGCCCACTATGAAGCATGGTAGGCTGCTGTTTGGGAAACATAGGTGCAAAGCCCCTTTGAGCATTTGGGATTGTGTGGTTCTTTGGATCCAGGAATGAGGGGAAGGGAGGGAACAGCACTGAATGATTTTCGGAGCAATAAGCTACAATCTTTTGAAGATGAATTTCTCCTTACAATTAGATTTGATTGATTGATAAGTAAAGGAGGAGAAAAAAATTAGACTCCATTTGCATTTAAAGGATAAACTCCCTAATATTCACTTTCCAAAACAATACAAGAACTGAAGCACAGTTGTTGGTCAAAATTCACACTTTTCTGAATTTTGCAATGGAGTTCTCCAGCCAGGTTGTGTGTACAAAAACAAATATTCTGTGGTAAGATGTGTATAAAAATCCATATTTTGGTGAAAGTAACATGCAAAAGTGAATTGAATTAGGGGAGATTGCTTTGCAAAAATATGTGTATTAGGCAAAATTGCACACACATATAAATATTAGGAAAAAATTGAAATGCTGCTGAATTTTCAAGAGGAATCCCCCCCCCCTTTTTAAACAGCAAACTGATGTGGAAATGTGGAGGCCTGGACTTGATACTGAGAAAATGAACAATTGAGAGATGCTGAAACTGACAGATTGTCCCATTTCCACTACCACCCCAGAGAATATTTAGTTAATTTGTATGGGCTCCTTTTGTTTTCTTTTGATGGAAATATGCTGCCATGTCCAAATCCTTCTTCCATGTTCTGAATGCACTTGTCCAAGAGCAGGTATTGTTTCTCTGCTCAAGAAACAGCCACAGATTTAACAGTCAGACTTATGGATCACAGTGCACTTTCTTCACGTGAGGAACTTTTTTCAGACTCAAGACTGTATTTCATTATGTGCTGCATGCTGGTGATGAGCTGAACCACATCTAGCTCTTGGGCCTGAGGTTCTTCACCCCTGATGCAGGCCTTTGGTATTCTGTTGTCAGATTGAACAATTAGGTTTTATCAAGTCACTAGCATATCACATGTCATGTTCAGAGTATGACATAAATATATGAAGTTTGCTACAGGGGCAATGTCATATTAGCATATAAAGCCCTTAACAACTTAGGACCAGTTTTCCTATGAGATCATATGACCCCACATGTGCCCAGGCAACCTCTTCGATTGTCGGAACTGTTGCCACAAAATACCTATTCCAGATTTGTAAGAACTCAGTCATTCAGTCTTGCAGCACCTACACTTTGAAACTCCCTGCCTATTTATGCAACGACGGCAGCAAGAATATTATTGGCACAAAAATGGAAGCAAGAAGAATTACCGATGAAAGAAGAATGGAGAATGAAATTAATGGACTATGCAGAACTAGATAAACAGGAAGGATTCGAAATCTGCGGGACCAGAAATTCACAGAAGATAAATTTACAGACTATTTGAAAAGTAATTGTGATGATCAGACTACGTTTGTAGGTTTGCAAGAAGTTTTGTAAGGTGAATTACTGGAACTACTGCAAAAATGAATAAAGGAGGATGGCTAGTTAAGATAATTAAAGTTAATTAAAGTTAAGATAATTAAAGTTAAGATGATTAAAGGCAATATGAATTTAAGAAATGCATAAGAAGTGGTCAAAACGGTGGGTCAGCAGAGGTGCTGAAGGAAGTCCAAAAAAAAAAAAGATTGTATAAGTGGTGAAGTTTTGTGGTATGTACTATAATTTATATGTTAAAATTAATAAAAATTGTTATAAAAAAAGAAACTCCCTGCCTATTGAGATCAAACAGGTGCCCTCACTGTACAGTAAGTCCACAACTTACCCAGGTGATACAATCCCAGGACTGTACCTGAAGTGAAAATCACATATATTCAAAACACACTGGGTGCAATGGCGGGTGGGATTGCCAAAGTCTTTTTTCCCAGACGCTTGCTCTCTTTCCACTTCCTTTTTGATTTCTTTTCATTGCCAAGTGCATAAGGCTGATTGTGCAAAAGTTAAATGCATATAAGTTGTGGGCTTACTGTACTTTTTTCAGTGCCTGCTAAAAACATTCTTGTTTAGACAAGCCTACCCAGATGCTTAGACAGTTGAGGTAATTTTAAACTGCTTTAGTATTTTAACCTTTGTCTGTTTTAAAGTATGGTTGTGAATTCTTCTCAGTTTTTATGTTTTATCCTTTTGTAAACTAAGGTTGTTGGTTTTTTTTGCTTTTTTACAATCAAGTGGTGTATAAGTTTAATAGAATTTAAAAAATAGGGTCTTATTACTGCAGTGCCTATCATAGCTATGATCAGCAGGAGACATAATTTTTGGTTGACCAGATAGTGTGTTTGTTCCTTGTGGGGTCCACAAGAAAGTTTGGGTTATAGCCAACTAGGTTGTACTCAGAGTAGTAGACCTATTGAAATTGATAGACCTAAATTAGCCATGTGGGTCTTCTTTGAATAGGGCTAACACCAGATACTTCTCAAATGCCACTCAATGGCTTTTTGTCCTGCTTGGACAAGAAACCGCTTAGAATCCCTCAGATATTGTCCAACAAATGTACAATGACTTACTGCAGCCGTTGTTAAGCCACTTCATTCAAATAACTACCTTGATTTCAGCAAGGCATTTGACAAGGTGCCCCATGATATTCTTGTAAAGAAGCTGGTAAAATGCTGTCTTGACTATGCTACCACTCAGTGGATTTGTAAATGGCTGACTGACCGAACCCAAAGGGTGCTCGTCAATGGTTCCTCTTCATCCTGGAGAAGAGTGACTAGTGGGGTGCCACAGGGTTCTGTCTTGGGCCCGGTCTTATTCAACATCTTTATCAACGACTTGGATGATGGACTCAAGGGCATCCTGATCAAATTTGCAGATGACACCAAACTGGGAGGGGTGGCTAACACCCCAGAGGACAGGATCACACTTCAAAACGACCTTGACAGATTAGAGAACTGGGCCAAAACAAACAAGATGAATTTTAACAGGGAGAAATGTAAAGTATTGCACTTGGGCAAAAAAAATGAGAGGCACAAATACAAGATGGGTGACACCTGGCTTGAGAGCAGTACATGTGAAAAGGATCTAGGAGTCTTTGGTTGACCACAAACTTGACATGAGCCAACAGTGTGACGCGGCAGCTAAAAAAGCCAATGCTATTCTGGGCTGCATCAATAGGAGTATAGCATCTAGATCAAGGGAAGTAATAGTGCCACTGTATTCTGCTCTGGTCAGACCTCACCTGGAGTACTGTGTCCAGTTCTGGGCACCACAGTTCAAGAAGGACACTGACAAACTGGAACGTGTCCAGAGGAGGGCAACCAAAATGGTCAAAGGCCTGGAAACGATGCCTTATGAGGAACGGCTAAGGGAGCTGGGCATGTTTAGCCTGGAGAAGAGGAGGTTAAGGGGTGATATGATAGCCATGTTCAAATATATAAAAGGATGTCACATAGAGGAGGGAGAAAGGTTGTTTTCTGCTGCTCCAGAGAAGCGGACACGGAGCAATGGATCCAAACTACAAGAAAGAAGATTCCACCTAAACATTAGGAAGAACTTCCTGACAGTAAGAGCTGTTCGACAGTGGAATTTGCTGCCAAGGAGTGTGGTGGAGTCTCCTTCTTTGGAGGCCTTTAAGCAGAGGCTTGGCAACCATATGTCAGGAGTGCTCTGATGGTGTTTCCTGCTTGGCAGGGGGTTGGACTCGATGGCCCTTGTGGTCTCTTCCAACTCTATGATTCTATGATTCTATGAACTCAGCAAATCACAAAGCAGTCCATGGATGATATTCTGTTGTGTATTTAAACTTGCATAGAATTCTGAATTCTGGAATTATGGGGCAGGTTTTCCACATGATCTCATCAGTCATTTTGTGACCCAGTTGCTGAGTGTGAAGATATCTATCTGATGCTCTTCAAAGCTTTCCACTACGAATGTTCGGTATAATCTGCACTGGTGGTACCCGTGTTGCCCTTACCTCCATTTATTTTCTTAATAAAGCAATGGTCTTTATAATAAAGCATTTCACACATCTGGTTATCTAGAAAACGGTAAGCAAGCAAACAAACAAACAAACAAACAAACAAACAGCATAAGGTAAATCTGCAGGTAAGGGGTCATGTTAGGATGAGACCATCCCATTGCCTCTTCATTTCAGTAAACAAGTTGCAATGTTCTTTTCCTAGTGATTTTGGCAAGCATTCGGTTATCTTAAGAATTCATGAGAGTGTCTGCCTGATTGATTTGCAAACAGTTCTGATTTCACAGCATAAGCTTTTTTTGGACAGCAGTGGGGGGAAATGCAATTTATTCTGTTGATTAATAATGACACATTCTAGTATGAAAACCAACAAATATTTGTACAAGAAGTTCTCTAATATGTTTGGCATGCTCAGTAGCTTGAGTGAGGAGGCTTGAGGACGGGGGCGGGGTGGTGGTGGTGGCGAGAATTCACTGCTTGCACACTGGAACAAAAGCTGATTGCGATCATAGTTCAATGAGCCTCAAATAAAATGTCTGCTAAAAAAAGTGTAAAGCCATTATTCAGCTCTCTTTCTCATTTATATGTGAGAAATTATATGCTTTAAATCTATCTATGGCACTTCAGCAAATTAATTACTAGAACCCCTTAACAGTAACTGGGCTGGTAGTATTTGTAATTATTAAGCAGTGTTTGCCACATTTTGAGAAGAATTTGGTCAAACTGGAAATTATTTAAAGCTAGAGTGGATATTTTGAGTTCAGAGGGTATGTAAGTTTTTATTTTTTTATTTTACTTTAAAGTATTTATAGCTTGCCTTTCTGCCTGACAACAGACCTCCAAGTAAATATATCACGATCATTCCTTTTTAAAGGCAGTAATTACTTTTGAAGGCTTGTGGGATAGAGAGAAGATAAAAATATTGAAAAGGTCCCTAGGCCTTTGACCAGTCCTGGAAAACCTGTGGTCCACCAGATGTTGTTGAACTACAACTCCCATAATTCCTGACCATTGATCATGTTAGCTGGGGCTGATGGGAGCTGCAGTCCAAGAACGTCTGAAGGGCCACAATTCTCTATCTTCATATTATTATTTATGAATGTATATACCACTTATGGGCCAACATGGCTTCTAAGCAAGTTGCAAAAAAACCACACAAACCAATACATAATTGAGATACATAATGTTTAAACATCATTAATTAAAATATTGGATAAAAGAAATGATGAACAAACACAACAATGAAAACTGTTAGAATGCCATGGTGCGTCTGCAGCAGCATAACTGGCTTCTTCATCTGCCCCAGCTGCAATAAAACATGTCTCTCAGTCTCTCTACAGCCACAGCAAGCAATGCACCTTTCCTCAGTTTGACTTCACTCCCCAAGGCACGCTCCTCCATTGTCTCTCAAGACAGAAGGATGCCAACAATGGCCCAGAGTTAGTTAAGGCTTTGTATGTAATTAGCTTGGTGGCTAATACGCAGCCAGATCCCTCAGCACTGGCGTGATATGTGCCCAGTAAGGAACAGCACCCACCACCCAGGTTGTGGGGTTCTACACCAGCTGCAGCCTCCAGAGCAGCAGCTAGGAAAGACCCACACAGAGTGCATTACAATAGTCCAGCCACGAGGATACCAACACATGTGATAGATTGGCCAAGTTATCCCTGTCCAGGAAACGGTGTAGTTGACACACCAGCCAAAGTTGATGATAGCCACTCTTCACCACAGAGGTTGCCTGGGCCTTCATGGACAAAGGTGGCTCCTAGAGCACCCATAAACCACCTGCCCATTCATCCAGAGGGAGTGCAATCCTGTCTGGCAGACTCCCAATTCTGAGATCTGGGAACCACTTACCAACAGTGCCTTTCTTACTGCTGCCAAGGCTCTTAGACTGCTGCTCTTTGAAGATTTAAGGATAACTAAAGGTACGAATAGACCCTGTCAGGGCCAGCTCAAGACATTTTGCTGCCTGAGGCAAAGGACAATATAGCACATACAGAAGCCAATTGGACTGGTAGTTGAATCTTACTCCAATACTGGTGAAAGGACAATGTCTTCCACTGCATTTGAGGTTAGCAGGCCACATGACACTCCCTTCCTTAGTAGCTACCACCTAAGGCAGCTGCTTCACTCTGCCTAATCATAGGGCCCGCCTTGGTTTCTGTTCTCGAAGTGTGCTAACAACAGCGAGGACCAAGTAGCAACAATTTTCTATAGGATGTCCATCATCTGCTCCCAGATGTTCAGCCTTCTATCATGCTAAAACATGGTTACTCCTACAAAACATTGGGAACAGTGTAATAAAAGCAAAGGACTGTAGAAAGCTGTTGTGAGTAGAGTCAAACCACCGACACATCTAACTCAATATTGTCTACAACGATTGGCTGGAGCTCTTCAGAATTTCAGACAGGCGATCTTATGGCCCTTCCTTGTGACATGAGCTTCTATGCTGCATTTCTGCAGCAATGAATTTGGCTGAAGTGAGATTATAACATCTTCAATAGTGTAATCCTGTGCATTCTGCACATTTTCTAAGAGGACGCCAACTAAGAAGCAAGTCTTACTGGGCAGGATTCAGTTAATGAGGATTTCTGCAAGTTTCACCCCTTTCCTCCTCCTGCAGACCAAAGTGGCTTGTGGGGGCATGGGGAAAACCCTGGAACAGGGTGCAGGGAGAGGAGAGGGCAGGTAGTTCAACCAGGCAACCAGAAATGCTTCTGTTGATGGATCACTATGTTGGATTCCTCCCATTGATTACAGTGAGATTCGTGTGTCCAGTGAGTATAGGATTATTACAGCATCAGGGGCTTGCGCACACACTCTTTCAATGCCGGCTCCATGAGGGAAATGAAAGGTCATTTTGCCCGAGCCCATGAAAAAGAGCTACAGATTGCAGTTAGTCAGAACGAGACAGAAGGTGTGGTGCTAGACAGGGAGGGCGGGAGGCCAACTGTCAGAAAATGGAGCTGGAGACAAGGTGACGGAATAGGGCAGGGGAAGCCTTGAGAATATAGGAAGACTTGGTGCCTGGGAAATGATCAAACAACGAGCAAAGAGCAAGCTTAGGACATCAAACATTTGTTGGTCTTTAACCCCTTAAAGTTTCAGGGGAAGACTAATAGTGGGAAGGGTCAGAGCTCAGAAACAGAGCATCTGTGCTGCAGGTTCAATTCATGGCATTTTCAGCTAGAGCTGGCAATATAAAACCCCATCTGATACCCTAAAGAACTACTGCCACTTGGTGTAGACAGTGCTGAGATAGACAGACCAACGGTCTTGTCCAATTTAAGGCAGCTTCCTAAATTCTTAAAGCCAGAAGTATAGGAAGAGATTTACCATATTTTTCGCTCTATAAGACGCACCAGACCACAAGAAGCACCTAGTTTTTGAAGGAGGAAAACAAGAAAAAAAATATTCTGAATCTCAGAAGCCAGAACAGTAAGAGGGATCGCTGCGCAGTGAAAGCAGCAATCCCTCTTGCTGTTCTGGCTTCTGGGATAGCTGCGCAGCCTGCATTCGCTCCATAAGACGCACACACATTTCCCCTTACTTTTTAGGAGGGAAAAAGTGAGTCTTATAGAGCAAAAAATATGGTAGTTTAGATTTGAACCAGCCACCCAAATCTTGAGTTTCTAGCTTTATTTGTAGGTTATTTGGTTTTACCTTGCCTCCTTATGTCCCCAAGATGAGGCAGGGTATATAAATTCAAATCTATAAAAACAAACACATTACATTTTGGCACAGACCTCTCCTTTCTTCCTTTCCCCTCGCCAGAGCTCATTCCCCTTGCACTTCCATGGGAGTAATTCAAAGCAGGCCTCAGAAATGTGATCCAGTTTGAGTTGGAAGGCAAACAACTCATTCAAATTGCCTCCTTTTGAAAGATTATACTAATTTGCAGCCTCCTTTGTATTGGTTTTAATCTCTAGGTATAACTCCCAACAATAAACAGGTTTTGTAAGTTTCAGAACACAATAAAAGTTAACATACTTTGCAGATTTTATGTATCCCATTCACGTCAGAGCAAATTTAACTTAATTATAATAATTGTGCAAAATTAGCCATACAAAAGCCACAGTTGTGTTGTTTCCTTGCATGAGCCTCCAATCTTGACAAGTTTTCAAAAACAAATCCCCCTGCAGACCATTATAAGGGGATGAATGATTCAGTTGGTGTTCAATGGTTAAAGCGTTTTTTAAATGAAAACAAATACAATAACAGTTAATGAGACAATTTGTGCTGCAGCGGAGAAAGAAGTTGGTTCTCACGTGGCTGTGTATGCTTTCTTTATCTGCCACATCATTTAGAAACTGTAAAGAATAGCCTCTTTGTTTTGAAAATATTTGCAAAGATATCGTCTATGAAGCATTCACTTGACCCGACTTTGCCCAACTCCTTTGTGCGATGTAAAATCAAGCTACCTTGCAGGTGCTTTGGAGATAACCACACAGAAGTGAAAGAGCAGTGATTTCGAGCAGTGGCTCTTCTTATAGCCTTCCCCACCTTTTTGGTCATTTTTGTGAAGCAAAACTCTTGAGTTGGAGGAATCATGTCATGGGTGTGCCAGCCCAACATGGACAATTGCCAGGGTTGGTCTGCAGACAATTCATTTTGTGGAGGATATTGGGTGGCTCCTGAACAATGTAGGATAAAGCATAAAAAAAACCCAACTTATTCATTTGTTTGCCACATTGATATCCTAGTTTTTGCTCCAAGGAACTCAAGATGGCACACAAAGTTCTCCTCTTCATTTAATCCCAACAACAACCCTATGAGGTATGATAGGCCAAGAGGCAATGATTGGCCCAATGATCACCCCATGAGCTGACTGACGAAGCGAGGTTTTGAATCCTGCTCTCCCAGGTCCTAATCCAACACTCCAACCACTGGACCACCCGCTTTGTGGTGTGTCTGCGGGGGGGGGGGGGAGATCCATTATCTTCCTTATCTTAGGACCTAAGCCCAAACTGAAATTCATAGAATCGTAGGGGGTCATCCAGCAGCTGCCCCCATTTTTAAGGATGGCTTTCTAGGGTGGTACAAGTGGCAGCAGGGGTGAGGAACGTGTAACTTTCATTTCATAAACTTTCTTCAGTTAATTTAGGATCCAGGCCTATGCATTTTAACCTATTTTTGAATGAGTCAAACTAAACAAGGTTGCCGCTTTCCACTAGGTGCTCATCAATCTACATTGGCATTTTACGGAGCTGGAATTCAACATCTTCCAGTCATTCCATCTGCACAAACATTGTAGCTTGCTAGATGGAATGATCTCCTATCTCTTTCCACCATGTGCCGTCATGAGGTTTCTCCCAACCCCCCAAGTCAATTTTAGGGGGCATGTAGGGTGGGGGTGGAAGCTCCACTGTGCAAGTGGAAGCCATCGTTTGGGCTTTTCACTGACAGGGCCAGTTAGGTGAGTCCTGTCTGGAAGAATCACCTATATTGACCACTGTCACAATATGCATTCATAGGCACACCATCAATTGTACACAATCCATCAAGGACTCTCTCAAAAGGCATACATATGAATCACAACATGATTGCTCCTAAGGATTACTAATGTAAAATAAATTGTTTCACTGATGTGCAAAGTACTTGAGCATTACTGGGTGACTTCATGAAAATTCAATTTTATTCCTATGTACTGTAAGGTTGCATCTCCTTTTGGTTACACCTAACACTTCTTTGTAAATATTCCATTTGTCAATGGCCATCTGCCACTGACTCTTCTTCCCTTTACATGCAGATTTTCAAACCTGAAAGCAAATTAATTTAAAAAGAGATGAATTTCTTCTCAAAAAAGTAGTTGCTAAAAATGACTGTTATTGGTCTCAGTAAGTTCACACATTAAGCTGAGACAAACCCAGGTATACAACTGAGTATACAGTCAGCTGAAGCCAATCCTGGCTTCTTGCCATGTAAGTTTGATGCAGGTATTTGCAAGCAAAAAAACCTATTTGTTGCAGTCAACACATTTTAGGTGTAAGCTTAAAACTTACCAAGTGGGAATCAACTAAGTTTTACTGAGGGTAGCCGCACTGAAATCAATGGCTCTGACTTAAGTCACAGCAATTAATTTCAGTGGATCTACTCTTGAGTAAAACTTATTTGAATACCACCTTTTAGATAAGACACCTAAAACTATTGTGGGTGAAATTGCCTTCAGCATATTGGTTTGACATACTATAACTTAATGTACTCACTTATGTTCATAGTTTTAGGTACCGCTATGCTGAGGACTCATATTTCTTTTCCATTCCTGACCACTTACCCTTATCCAGGCCCATCTCTCTGTTTTGCCAGCATTTCCTGGATATCTCATCCATCAGCAAATTGGAGACATAGGTTTTTCATCCCAACCCTGCTCCTTCCAGCACGTCTAAGCCAAACATTAACTCCCTCTCTTCCAGAGCATCACATGTAATTTTGCACATCACATTCAATACTCTCCTCGTGTCCCTGACATACAGCTGGTTGTCATGACAAGCCACCCATAACTGTGTCTACCCTTTTAAAACCTTTGCTGTATAAGGCACACCTGTCATTTAGACTCCAGCAACTTCCTCCTTGCTAGTTTTCCATCTGATCCTTCTCCTAATCACCTGTATGTTCACAGCAACTCTGTTCATATTACCTTTCTCTGCTTCCCTATTAAGTCTCTGCAAGGATTCTCTGGCTGCTTTTCATATTTCAGTCACCATCACTACCACCTGTTGATAGGGGTAAGGAAAGAGACAGCCCTCACCACACCTGTGCACAACATTATAGGATAAGCATGAAGTGCCAGGTAAACCCAGACCTCAATTTCTGTATGTACACTACTCTTGAGAGTCCCATGGACTGCAAGAAGATCAAACCTATCCATTCTTAAGGAAATCAGCTCTGAGTACTCACTGGAATAATAATAATAATAATAATAATAATAATAATAATAATAATAATAATAATTATTATTATTATTATTATTATTATTATTATTATTATTATTATGGAAGGACAGATCCTGAAGCTGAGGCTCCAATACTTTGGCCACCTCATGAGAAGAGAAGACTCCCTGGAAAAGACCCTGATGTTGGGAGAGATGGAGGGCACAAGGAGAAGGGGATGACAGAGGACAAGATGGTTCTCGAAGCTACCAGCATGAGTTTGACCAAACTGCGGGAGCCAATGGAAGACAGGAGTGCCTGGCGTTCTCTGGTCCATGGGGTCACGAAGATTCGGACACAACTAAACGACTAAACAACAACAACACACTACCCTAGGATGAGGGTAGCTATGTCTTTAAATGGCTATAAATAGAAGGTGGCTGTTCCGATTGTGGGCCTCCCCAAGCATCTCGTTGGAAGAGAATGCTGGACTTTGAAGGCTTTTGGTCTGATCCAACAGGCCTCTTCTTATTGTACTTTTCTTCTTCATTCCTCTGAAGTTTCAGCGCTATATAGTGAACATTTCAATGGATTCAACAATGGCATGTGGTGTGGCAATAAAACTGCTAGCACACTTGCAATAGGGACCACGGGTTGAGATTCCTGCATTGCCCTTTGTGCCACCTGCTTAAAACATTTTTGTTTCAGCAAGCCTACTCGGAAATGTATTATAATCTCTTTTGTTTACTGTCAATTTTAATTATCTTTCAAACGATTTTAATTCTAACTGCTGTTTTTTATGCATAATGTGTTGGTTCTGGAAACCGCTTAGAGGTTTCATTACAATCATGTGTTATATAAATTTTGTGAAATAAAATAAATAAATAAATAAATATGCTGCCTTGAGCTCCTTGGAAGAAAGGTAGAATATAAAATTAAGGAAATAAACGAATAACTATTTTTGGGGAGTGAAACACCTTTACAATCACAGTAATGTAATGCTTGGAAAAGGATTACTTATTCTTATTTGACAGAACCTCAAGCTTGACAAGTCTTTGGACTGGTAAAGTAATTTAATATATATTTTTTTAAAAAAGTATTTTTCAGCAGAATTTTATTCAAAACATACACAAAGGCAACATATTGTCCAGCTTCTAAATGTATATGTTACAGCAGCATGTTATAAGAACAAGCAGGGGCTGCAATTTACATTACTAAGGCATTTAGGCTTAAAGAGAGGTTGCACCATGACTGGTTGGGGGCATCCATATAAATGTCCAAAATGCTAGGGCATCTCATCTGCAAATTTACAATGCTGTGTGCTGCTTTTACATTTTAAAAAAAATGCTTCCTTGCATCAGTATCTCAACATATTGTTCCACAGCAAAAAGCAAAAACCAGAAACAGAAATCCCCAACCCCATTGAAAACGTTAAAAGTTGTTCACAGAACAGCAGTAGTAATCTACTCTTCAAGAGTTTGCAAACAAGTACAATACTAATTTCATGATGCACACAAAACCAGAGATCCACCTGCGAATGCTTCATGGTACCCCACAAAGTTATGAGTAAGAAGAAACACTTGTCTGAGAAGGCACAGTGGAAACAGGTTTGAATGCTCCGAGTACAACAGGAATCATCCACAACAACACACAAAATGGGGGGGGGGGATGCTTCTGTTGATTTGTCTTGGCAACTCCCATACATCAATGGTGGTAACAGAGTAACAGCTTTGTTCCCATCTGACAGAAAATAATGGCAGTTCTGCAAAGCAAATGTTAAACATGACCGTATGTATTTATTAGTTCCACAGTGTTTTGACAGATTACAAGGGCTGCAATTTAAAGGATGCTGACACGCTCACTGAGGGCTTTCATCTCTGCTTCTTCTGGCTCAGGGTTTTCATTGTGGTTAGCACTTGGGCTGATAAGGTGTGTTGGATACTGCAAGCCATTTTCTCTGGCATACTGTTCCCACCGCGAATCATCACTCTCATGGGTGATATAACGCTCGCCTATTTTAGATTCGAGCTCACGCAAGTCTAGCCAGGTTTGGTAATCCTGTAGGGAGAAAAACAATATGCTTAAATTAATATCTGAAAAGCAGTCTTACAGATAATACTATGGATGCCTGTTTCCCCATAATTCTGTTAACATTTAAGCGACGCAACACATGTTACTTTCATAGCATCTTTTGTGAAACCGTTGGATATGAGAACACATCAACGTGTCTAGGTTCACTGGAAAGTATTTCTGAAAAGCTAGGTTCCAGAACTAGGCCCAGAGGTTAATGGGGTCTTTTCCTCGAAATTTTGCATGTATAATTTATCAAAAGTATGTTCACCACACCTTTCTGCCTTCAAGACAAAGAAACGACAATAAATCAAGATAGACAAAAATAACTCAACAGCGTGGAAACAAAAAGCAAGAGCAGCACCAAGAAACAACAGGAATTTTTAAAATAGTATTTATTTGGGTGACCAGGGCAAACCTAGCCAACCGTTTCCTCCACACACACTCCTTATGCTTCAAGATTAGCAGAGGAAAACTCTGATGATTGAGCATGTGGTCAACCATTGAGCTATGACCCTGGCCAGCATAAAGATGCTGTATACTAATGATAGGAAACGTGGCCAGGGATGATGGGAGTTGTAGTCAGTCAGCATCTAGAGGGCTATAGGCTCCAGATCCCTACTGTATGCAAAATGCCTGTGGAGGGAAAACATTCTAATGTTACAGCCTGGCTCCCAGGGCCTCGCCTAGCAAAGTGGGCACACTTTCCCACAGTCTCCAGATGGGACTGTAATATTTAGCCTTCATCGAGGTTCATTGATGCTGAAGTTTTGGAGTGGCTGTGGTAAACTTTTTGTCTGTATTTGGTCTATCTTCACTACAAACAAGGTGAAAGGCATGAAATTTACAGCATTACCTGTAGCCATGGGTGGCTTAACGTCTTGTCCACACTATAGCGCTTTCTCATTTTCACTTGCAGCAAATTATTTATGAGATCAATAGCTGGAGAAAAAACATAATTTCAGAAGACATCACTCTCAAATACCTCTTGAAATCGCATACGGTTCAGAGGCAGTGACAGAACTAATAAATTGCGAGACAGAACTAATAAATCTGTTTATGACAGCCATGCAGGTTGATTTAGCTTGATTTTTTAAATAAATAAATGAAAACAACTTTTTCCCAAGTTACTACCTCACACAACTATAATGTTCACAACACCCAAACTTGCTAATCAAGCGTCCATCACTGAAAATAGTAAACAGATTTGTACTGAGTTAAAACATTAGTCAGTGTAGCCTAGCAATCGTACATTTTGTTCTCTGCCTTATAACAAATAATATTACCATGCATTTGGAGAGATGAAACTGAAGATATTGCGAGGAAATGCAAGGCAGCAATAAAGTGAATAGATCTCCATTCCAATTTTCGAAAGCTTTCTCTCCAAGAATAATGCATTATTACTTCAAAAGCCCTAGATAACTTTGGACCTGGTTACCTGAAAGACTGTCTTATCCATTATGAACCTGTCTGTGTATTAAGATCTCTAGGAGAGGTTCTCCTTGCCAATATAATATGACTTCCCAATATAATATGGGAGTTCTTTTTAGTGGCTGCATTCATGCTCAGGAACTCTCTTCTCAGAGAGGCTGAGTCAAACTGCAGAGACCTTCCCTTCTGTTTTGTTCCTCTGCTGCAATATTCTCTAGCTTTTAGCTTACACCCGGCTGGGTTTAAATACACGCGCACATGCATACACACACACTTTTGCAATTGTACATACTTGACCCTTACAATATTTCTCAGAGGCCCTTCTCTAAGTGCTTGATCATATATAAAGTAAGATGGGTAAGGGACAGGGCCATTTAAGTAACTGGACCCTGATTATGAAACAGTCGAGCAAGTTCCTTCACCTTTTCACTCAGACCTTTTAAACAATCTATGTTTAACGGTTTGGGCCTCTCAGACTAATTTTTGGTTTCACTTTTCTAATTTTCATGGTTTTTCTTGTTTCACAATGTATTTTATTGGTATTGATTGATTGATTGATTGATTGATTGCTTTAAGAGCTACCCAGAGAACTCCTGTTATTGAGCATCTATATAAACACAGTAAAGAAATGAGCAAATGAGTTTTAGAAAGTGATTTTACTGGGTGGTATTCAGTTTTAGTCATACTCAGAATGTCTTACTCAGACCCGACCCCTTGAAGTTGATGGACATGATTCACTAAGGTTCTTTTCTTTCAACCTTGAGGAGGAATTAATTGAATATTTTTATTGTATTTCTGATCATTTTTAAAATGGTGGTTAGCTGCTTTGGGAAGCTAGTGTGAAAAGATGAAATCTATATTTTCTATAAAAAATAAGTAAATATTTTGATTCTTCTCAAATATGTATGTACTAGAATTAAAAAAAAAAATACCTTCATGTGAGATTTCCTTCCAGGGGTTCGGTGGGTACATAAAAGCAGCATTCTGGATTTGATCATGAATGTCCTCATCTTCATTGAATGGAAACGTGCCACTAAGGCTGACATAGATAATAACCCCCACAGACCACATATCTAATGATCTATTGTACCCTTTGTTTCTCAGGACTTCAGGAGCGAGATAGGCTGGCGTACCCACAACTGAACGTCTGAATGATTTCTCTCCAATGATCCGTGCAAAACCAAAGTCGCAAAGTTTCACCTGTTTGGTATAAAGCCATTATAATAAATTTGTATTTTTTTGTTTTATTCCGATGTTTTCAAAGAAACAATGTGCAAGTCAACACGGTGCTTGTGCTATCTATAAGTCAATTTAGCATGTGCTAAAGCTGTTTCTCCCCCACATAACTGAGCAAAGAATGTTTCAAGCAGACAACAGTCTTTCCAAAAGGCCTATCGTTATTATAAAGTAAAACCATACGTAGTCCATAGTGCCTTGCAGTGTATTCAAAAAGGACAGAACCAGTCCCTACAGTTTGGGGATACAATAGAGAAGGGGGTAAGGGAAGCGTGCTAGCCAATGTATGGGCCTCAACATTCACCTTGTAACTGCATTTTAAAAAAATAAAAATAAAAATCCAATCTCTTTCTAAGCCGCCCTGTGCTCCTTCAGTTTCAGTTTATGTTTTGGGTTCTGTGTCGCTTTGTGTAAACTGAAGCTGCGTTCTTCATTCCAAAACTAAAAGCAGCTATAACTTTTCACCACTTTGAGCCAACTGGATTACATTTACAAGCACGGGAACACCCCCCAAAATGTAGACAAATAGGTTCAGGGGCTTTTTATGGGGGGAAATGAAAGGGATTGACTTTCCTCCATAATCCATAGTAGTTTCACATTTTTGAGAGGCTTTCTCTTTCTTACTTACTTTAAACAACTAGAGGATGAAGCTTTTAACTTAAAAATAAATAAATCCCCCCACTGCTGTACTTTAAGAAAAAACAACTTTGAGCTCTTCAGTGATCCACAGGCAATACTTTGGACAGCCTCAATACTTGCAAAGCACACAGACCAAAAGAAACTTACAGGAAAACATAAAGGAACAAGATATAGTGAAGTACAGAAACAGGGTGACAGAGGAACACAGGGCTTTGTGAGAGCCCTTATTTCACACAGTGGCAGTGTTATTGACACCATCTTTCTAACTGGTAGAGGGGCAGACCTCAAAATCACCCTCATTAGCTTTGTTATCTGGCTCTGACACAAACCCATTGCACACCCCTAGTAAATGCAGAGTCACGTAGTTGTACTAAATGTCCACAAACCCAAGAGTTATATCATGTTTCCCCAGCAAGATGAGCCCAGCTTTCTGCTGCATTTGAAATATCAATGGCAGATGCATCGATGTGCAGTTGATTGTCTTCCCCCTTCCTCTGTGCTTCATGCAAACTGCCTGTCTTATACAGTGTTATAAAGCACAGGATAATACCTCCGATTACTTGTATGTCTGTTCCTTGACTTTAAAAACAAAAACGGCCTTCAATTTTATTTTTTCCCCCCAACTTGAAAAACTGCTCCAGAGAGGGAGTAGGAAGTGAACACATCATTATGTCAAAGGAAGCCAGCCATTTGCAACTGTGATAGCAGGGTTTGGCTATACACAGTAAGAACATATTTTATCTTTTTTGGGCAAATGCATTTCCACAGCAGGTTCATTGTTGAAATTACGCACATCTGGGTGCACCCAAAAACTTCTTGGCACTTGCAGATATAGTGTGTGTAAGAGAGAGCGGGGTGGGGGAGATATCTCTGCTACTCTTTTCACATTTAAAAAAAACAACCAATTGGGAGAGATTAGAGACTTAGGGAGGCTGCTGAAAATAAGGACACACCTGTTTCCTACTTTCCTCTTGACTACAGCAGATTTGTGTACCAGTGTACCAAGTGGAAGCAAGTGGTATCTTCATGCGGTCTGGTCTGTGTATAGACAGCTAAGACTGCAGGGTGGATTCATTAATTTGCATATGCAGAGGTAAAAGGGACTTGTTAGGCATTAGGTGAGTGCTTGACTAAATCAAGCCATTTCAACTATTTAACAAACCGAAAAAGAACAAAGCACAAATCTCTTAGTAATAATAACATTTTGAGTTTGAGGGGGTAGGTAGGCTATATTGCCCGAGTCCCTTCTAATTCCTGGTTCCAACAAGGATCCAACTGCTGCAATAGCCAGGCAAGTTTCTTGGAAATGGTCCCTAAGCATGGGTTGCTAAGGTAACAAAGGAAGTGGCTCTGTGCCAGACAACAATGGGTGGCCCCCCTCCCCCAACTGTCTGATAATTAGAAAGAAAAATCCAGAGTAGAGGGGTGTGAGCTAGAAGCTAGCAGCCGGATGGGCAGCTGAGAGACAGAGCCATGCCTGCTTTTGGCTGGAATCCAAGGCTATGGCTGTGGGAGAAGCAAGATTCTTTTGGGGTGTTAACGCTGTGAGTCCCTTCATTGCAGGCTCAGCTTGTACACATGTGTAAATAAACCATATTTCCTAAAGACAACACTGTCTCTGCTGTCCCTCATTCCAAGGGAACCAAACCCCAGGTAAATAGCTGGACCCCTGGAGTCTCTTGCCACGTAGAGATTGGTGTGGCATTCAACAATCATTTGGCTTTATCTAAAGGAACTGTATGTTACCTGTACAATGTGAATTTATTTCTACTTGCCTGTGGGAAAGGATCAGCAGATGCCAGCAATACATTTTCAGGTTTGAGATCACAATGAACAATGTTTTTAAAATGAAGATGTCTCAAAGCAACCAGGATCTATAAAGAAACAAACCAGCCCTGTTGTAACATCGTTTGCTCAATATTTACTTCTGTTTCAATGTTTTTCCCAGAGACGAGATGAAAAGTAGCAAGCGCAAGCAAGCTCAAGCACAACAGCTTAATTCATGCGATTTTATGCTCTTATTCCAAGCTGTGTAAACAAACAGGAATATAAAGCACAAGGGACTTAATTTTAAAGGCATCCTCAAGTAGCAATACTTCCTACTATTATTACAAAGCATTCTTTTAGCAGCACGTACAGCTGTGCTCTTATTCGTTAGAGGAAGTACTCCAACTTTAGTGATCAGCAGTTGGGGTACAGACAACTTAATTTAAAGGCTGGTACTATCTATTATAGGGACGCGGGTGGCGCTGTGGGTTAAACCACAGAGCCTAGGGCTTGCCGATCAGAAGGTCAGCAGTTCGAATCCCCGCGACGGGGTGAGCTCCCGTTGCTCGGTCCCTGCTCCTGCCAACCTAGCAGTTCGAAAGCACCCCAAAAAGTGCAAGTAGATAAATAGGTACCGCTCTGGCGGGAATGTAAACGGCATTTCTGTGGGCTGCTCTGGTTCGCCAGAAGCAGCTTAGTCATGCTGTACGCCGGCTCCCTCGGCCAATAAAGCGAGATGAGCGCCGCAACCCCAGAGTCGGTCATGACTGGACCTAATGGTCAGGGGTCCCTTTACCTTTACCTTACTATCTATTATAATGGGAGCAAAGTTTTAATGGAAAATGGGGGAGTGGGAAAAAAATTGGGAGGCATTCACAACCCCTCAGAGTCATCTCGTGGTTGGGGGAGGAGAGAATGCTGCCTATGTGAGCTATAAGCTTAATTCTAAGAGGTCTTTGCCACTATCTAAATCAGAACTAGGGGCTGAATTCCATATATATATATATATATATATATATATATATATATATATATATATAGAACAAACTGAGGCAATGTAGCCATCAGTCATATCTGGCACTTATTGGGCATCCAAGTTCTGAGCACTAGCACAGCTTCTTTGAACCCATAGGAATGGTCTCCCAGATGCTTTGCTGGCTAACTTGGTTAAGCACCCCTGCCTGTGTCAGAGATGGAGAGGAGATGGGTCCATCAGAGACATGCAGGCCACATGCTAGCCCCAACATGCAAGAAGGATTTGGCGTAGACTTCCAAGTACCACACCTGAGAGATGCACTGTAAGTCATGATTTGTAGTTACCATCGTACATTAAGCTCAGAACAATACAGTCAAGAACGTGACAGCTAGCCTTTATCAGAGAGAAGATACAGAGAAAGGCACAGCACCCAGTTAACTTGATAAAGCCATACTAGCAATGCAAAAGGAAGTTACCCTAATTAGACTTTACCCACTCTGGACAGCTCTCACTCTTTAAACCTTCACCCACATTGTGACCTGCTATCCATTTCAAGGGTATAAAATCATAGATCTGTAGTGTTGGAAGGCCCCAGAAGGGTCATCTAGTCCAACCCCCTGCAGTGCAGGAATCTTTTGCCCAACATGGAGCTCAAACTCACAGCCCTGAGATTAAGAGTCTCATGCTGTGCTGTCTGAGCTATGACATGAATATCATAGAAAAAGAAAACATTTGACACTGCTTAATGGGCTCTTACCTGTGTAATTAAAAACTTGGTGATTCGCTCTGGCAACCTCCCTTTTTCACTTGACAAGATCATCTCCAGCATGTCTCCATGGAGCTTCTCCATAACAACAAACACTCTTTCTGGTGTCTCGAACATGCATTCCAAATTGACAACCCCCAGGTGATGCAGATTCTATGATCAAAGAAAAACACTATTTGAATGAGCCCGATTTGTTTAGGTCCAATGACAAGGCTCAGGAAACATT
Organism: Podarcis filfolensis; assembly: GCF_964270895.1. Classification (NCBI taxonomy): domain Eukaryota; kingdom Metazoa; phylum Chordata; class Lepidosauria; order Squamata; family Lacertidae; genus Podarcis; species Podarcis filfolensis. The sequence continues at coordinate 100,309,481 of NC_139604.1, forward strand.
AGGTAATTACATACCCATTCGTTTTTCAAGCCCTTTGGCACCAGCATAAAAGTATAAACAGCCAGAATTATGCCACCAATGATTTGCTATGCAAAGCTTAACAGGACAGCCCAAAATGTGCTTAGAAACTGTCAAAAATATGCTTTGTCATTGATAACGTTTTAAACTTCTATATGGAAATGAGACCTTGTTCAAATTGATTTCTTTCAGAGTATCAGAATGGAGCCATGTTACCCTCAGGTTGCTTCCAGTTTTCTGCTCTTGGATCTTAAAAGCAATCCCATACCTTGCATAGCAACCTTGCATCAACTTTGCATCATCAACAGTCCATGCCCACCAAGTGTGCTCAGTCCTTGTTAAGTGATTTTGGGAGGTTTCTCCATTAGGTTTTTGTTTGGAAGCAACCTGCTGATATCCCCCCTCGTGGATTGGCACTCAGAGAATGAGTTCCCTATTAGTATACAGTAAGTCCGCAACTTACGTGGGGGTTATGTTCCAGGGATAGAGCCTAAAGGTAAAATCGTGTATAGTCAAAATACAATGGGTTCAATGGTGGGTGGGATGCCAAAGTAATTTCCCCCAGAATCTCACCCACTTTCCACCCAATTTGAATTTCTTAAAAGATTTTTGCCACGTGTGTAACCCTGAATGCACACAAGTTAAATGTGCGTAAGTTGTAGGCTTACGGTATATGAAGCAAAACTTAGGAATGCAGCCCTAATTCAACTCATAGCAGAAGAAATTGGGCTGACAATGCTTTATTTTTGTTACCACATGTGCAGAGACAGACAACAGGATCTGGTAACAGCCACTGGGTAATTGTGCTAGATTATCTCAAAAGCAAATTTAATTCTGACTATGCAGATTAGCAAACTGCTGAAATTTTTGGTGCAAAGTTCCTATATTTAATGCAGATTACACATTATTTTAGAAAGAGACATCACTTGAAAACTTTATCTGTAGTTCCAATGCTTAATGAGGTACATAGATTCCTACTGCCGAAACCTGTTCTCAAAGAGTTTTATTGCCCTGCTCTAAATTAAATACATACAGGATATAATTGGTAATTAAATAAAAGATACCTGTAAAATTGCAACCTCATTACGAAGTTGGCTTTCTTGCTTAGTTGGAAATCTCAGTTTGTCAATGATTTTAATTGCTACATCTCTTCCTGTTTTGCGATGTTTTCCTGTTAGATGAAAAATATGCCAATTAACATGATCAGCTCTGAGAAGCGTCACCTTTCCAGAACTCAAGTATTTTTTGTGTGTTTTATACAAAACCTAACTGTCAAGGTATCCTCTGAGACAAGAATGCTCTAAACCATTCAGATGTCTTTCTTTAATTTCATGAAATTGTTAAGACAGATTTCGAGGCAAAAAAGGACCAGTATATTTCCTCTTATAGGTAAAAATCAGGGAGGTCAATTTTAGAAGAAGAAAAATGTGCAAGCGGAAAGGGTGAAAAGCCCATTATCCCTCCCCTACCCCACCCTAGTCTTCTGCATTAGTATGCATCCTCAGTCCTGCTTTTAATAAAAAGGAATATGCAAAGCTTGTGTGACATTCACATCTAGTTTGGCCCATAAATTTGGTATGTAATCCAGCACCACTAAATAAATAGGCATTGTTTATAGTACAAAGAACCCTGTGTCCACAGGACTCCCATCAAGTCATAGGAGGGAAAGGTCTGGAACATGGGTAGGCAACCTAAGGCCCGGTGGCCAGATCTGACGCAATCACCTTCTCAATCCGGCCTGCGGACGATCCAGGAATCAGCGTGTTTTTACATGAGTAGAATGTGTCCTTTTATTTAAAATGCATCTCTGGGTTATTTGTGGGGCCTGTCTGGTGTTTTTACATGAATAGAATGTGTCATTTTATTTAAAATGCATCACTTGGTTATTTGTGGGGCATAGGAATTCGTTCATTTCCCCTCCAAAAAATATAGTCCGGCCCCCCACAAGATCTGAGCGATATTGGACCGGCCCCCTGCTGAAAAAGTTTGCTGACCCCTGGTCTGGAAGAATACAGGACACCTTTCCCAGAAATCCATCTGTGTACATAGTGTGTTTTAATTTTCCAACTTTCAAATTCCCAAAATGAGGGGTGCTGACATGACTTGGGAACTCAAAATATATTCTGGTTAAATTAATATAATTTAGTTTTACATGGCAAATGACGACATAAAATATTCACTTTTTACGTTGATGTGGAATTTCCAATAATTTTAAACTTGTCTTCTTTTTTTAAAAAAATGTGAAAAATGTGTATAAAATTGCATAAAATCATTAAAAATGATTGCCAAGTACTTGTAATTATATGGTGCATTAATATTATTTTATTATTTATATATTATACATATTTTGTATTAAATTGTATGTTACAATTACACACACATATATATAATTCACCAATGTTGTGTTGTAGCTGTATTTGCTTCTTTCAGAGGTTGAGGAATTTTATCAGTGTGTTAAAAATTACTTTTCCATCAGTGCTGCTACTACTATCCTAACCAGTGGGAGTTGACCTACAATGGCTTCTAAACAAGAGAATAGGACTGGGGATGTTCACGCATATGAGCAACCGAATTGAAACTGGCAGAGACTTGTTGCCAGTTCCTCACTGAAGAACTTAGCCGTGGCCCTGCTGTTTACATGGGCAATGCATTGGCAGGAGTGCCAGATTGGCTCTGCAGCCCTCTTGCCGCCACCTTGGTCAACCTCTTGCAAAGCTAATAATTATTATTATTTATTTATACCCCGCACATCTGGCTGAGTTTCCCCAGCCACTCTGGGTGGCTTCCAATCAAGTGTTAAAAACAATACAGCATTAAATATTAAAAACTTCCCTAAACAGGGCTGCCTTCAGATGTCTTTTAAAGAGAAGATAGTCACTTATTTCCTTCACATCTGAAGGGAGGGCGTTCCACAGGCCGGGCACCATCTTAATTGCAATGATCTGGAAAACTTTAATGAAGTTATAGAGCTTGTGTAGAATTTCAGACACACCTGAGTAGTCATCCTAACCATATTCCATGGGTCTTACTCCCAGGTTAGTGGGATTAGGATTGGAGCCTACTTTGTCCAATGATTTCAGACAATCTTCTCCAAGTATGACAGTGGGACGCCAGTCTTACCTCCATAAACAATTCCAAACTGTCCTGATCCCAGCACCTCATCTGGAAAGATTTGGTATACTGTACTGATATCCTGTTAGAACAAAGATGTTGCATGTTAAACATGATGAGTATGGAAATAAAGTCAATTCAGAAAACGATTGGACAGAAATGCTGCTGAATTCCATTCAAAATGCAGTTCGGTGGCAGAAGTCGTGTTCTGGCAAGGCAACGCATCAGAACCTATCTGGAGTCTGGCTTCATTTTGGAATTATGTGCAATGACTTTGGTCCTTCCTGAAGTGTATAAATGGACCCTGAATGTTTGTGCAGATGCGCAGTACATTCAAAGTTACTAGGCATCGACAGAAGTGAAGCGGCTACCAAATACTCATGACATGTTCAGTAGCATTTAAGAACTCTGCATACTTCCTTCCCCACTCTGAAGAAACTTTGGGTTTATGAGTCTGTGAGGTGGGGAGAAGCAACTCTTCTAAAGGTGCTCTACACTCCATCACATTCCAATGATGGAGTGTAGTGTAGGCCCTAGGTTATTTGGAAGGTTCCCTGAATCAAATGAATTCCAAAAAGGAAGGTGGGATTTCATCTTAAGTCCAAGTAAATGGACTTGTGTGGTTAACATAAGAGCCCACTGGCCAATCTAGTTGAGCATCTTGTTCTCACAGAGGCCAACCAGAAGCCCGAAACAGGAGTGAAACACAACAGCACTCTCCCCACTTGTGATTGTGCAACCGGAATTCAGTGAAAAATATAATACAACCGTTTCATATGGTTCTAATCTCAGATTACACATTGATGCAATCTTACTGTGGTGCTACAAAAGAGGAATATCAATCGACCCCCAAGATTTTGGCCTTTTTCAAAAAACTGGAAACCAAAAATCAAAGCTGGTGTAAAAATCATTTCTTCAATGGCTACTTTTTTGTCCTTCTCTAAAGAAAATGCCCAATTACACATCGTCTCAAAGTTTTCCAAACAGATCGATGACTTTGCAAGCTGAGTTCTATCACATCTGTCACAAACACTGAGAAAACTTACCACATTTTCTTGGACCTGGCAATTTGACACCGAGATACTGATGGATATATTTCCTAGAAAGAAGATGTATGGAAATTACTTCTGCTGTGAATGCACAGAATGATATGAATCCACCACTTGAGCGTGATAGAGGAAAGCCCCACTGCCATAATACCGTGACCCTCACAGTATTATGGCAGTGGTGGGCTCAGGGATGAGGTGTGTTGGAGGAAGGTACCTCTTCTTCTAGAATGAGCCTCCCCTTCTGGATAATGATGTATGTGATATACAGTTATTATTAAATTGATGCTGTTATATAGCAGAGGTATAACATTCCTGAACCTAAGCACACCATCCATTAGGAAATATTTTTGGTTCTGAAGTAATACTGCCTGATCTGTGATTCCACAGCAATATGTCAACAGCCTTTCACAGCTCCTGCAAAGGTCTGGGGACTGAGGGATGGGATTCACCCCTACACTGATCTTGTGCAAAATTAATCTGTATAACCATCATGATATCCAGACATCAGAGTACGTGTTAAACCACCTTGGAAACCACATGCTGGATAATAACAGCATAATTGAAAGGTTGATGTCCCTAGCTGCTTACCTTAGAATAATGTATACACCAAAGTGTCCGAGTAAAATTGCACAACATAATTATACTGCCAACAAAGAGGGTCTAGTCCACATGGTTTCATCCAGGGGCTTATTTTAAAGTAGAAAATTAATTGGCTTACGGTGTAGACTTGGTCCTGAACCGGTGGATGCCCCTTTGGGAATAACAGGCATGAGGGCATGCTGGATTGCCATCTCCCACATCCTTGCAACATCTAGGCCACAACCACTTGTGAGAACGTTGTTATTAGCTGGAGGGCTTGGCAGGTTTTCCACATTTTCCCCAACGTAGTATACTACATTTGCTGTGGTTATTTCAAAGCAATGGGGGTTAGCTTCCTGTGGCATTAAACTGAAGTTTTTTGCAGGTTCCAGAGATAAAATCTCAGACAATGGAATTTCCTGTGAAAAATGATAATGGCGATTAATTTTGAAACCACTTTCTCATGAAGAAAGAGTACTTCAAACACCTACTTGATTACAGTTTCTGAGACTCATCGCCAGCTTTTGGGATTCATGCTTTTCTGATGGTTCCCTGGGCTGACAATTACAAGATGTTGACAGAGAAGGAGAAAGTGAAAGGAGGAAATCTGCTGACCTCAGGGCTGCTTGACAGGGAAGGGAAGGGGAAAGTGTTTCAGGAGGTAGAGGTGGCAAGGAGTGATTTTGTGGGCAAAACTGCAACATTTTCAGAACATGGTCCAAGGCAGGATTGGAATCTGATCCAAGATAGACAAGAATCTGCAGGTTTTAAAACCCATAATTTTTGCATTTGAGCCTGACGTGGGTGAACTTTGTCAGTATTTTTAGTTTGCAAGTAAAAGCAGTCCTGTCCCATCTCCACTTTTCTTCCTACCACTTTCACAAACCCCATAAATCCTGTGGATCCTGCTAGTACTTAGGCATTGATCAGATTCCTGGCACAAATGTTAGAATGGATTTCCTGGCTGCTGGGATAACAGCTGAATAGAGAAGCTAAGGAGTCTCTTTCGTCATTTCCCTTAATAAACACCAATGAAATAAATCAGAGGTGGTTTAGGTTTAGAGCCTGGAACAGCTGCACTCAGGGAAGGCCATTTTGACATTACAGTGGTACCTCTGGATGCAAATGGGATCTGTTCTGGAGCCCTGTTCGCATCCTGAAGCGAACGCAACCCGCATCTGCGGGTCGTGATTTGCCGCTTCCGCACATGTGTGTGACGTCATTTTGAGCGTCTGCGCATGCGCAAGCGGCGAAACCTGGAAGTACCGCGTTCTGTTACTTCCAGGTCGCTGCGGAGCGTAACTTGAAAACGCTCAACCTGAAGCTACTTCAACCTGAGGTATGACTGTACCATGATGCACAGTTAAATAATAACTATTAGCTTAACAATGTAGCTAAGTATTAGAGATGCCTAAGAAATTCCTCTGGGTTGGGCCTGAATATCAACTTTGGGAATCACATAATGCTAGTTGAAAGAAAAGAAAAAGCTTTAAAATCCACTTTGGAAAATAATTCCTCTCTAAAAGGCTGTAACTCCCCAACCTGCTAAGGGGAATGGGGTGAGGACAAAAGTCCACTCTAATTGAAAACCCTTAGGAGAAGCTTAGTGGGCTGTGAGCCCCCATCCATGGTTTTCAGTCCTGTAGCCTCTCTTCTCTCTATCTACAGTGGTACCTCAGGTTACAGACGCTTCAGGTTACAGACTCTGCTAATCCAGAAATAGTGCTTCAGGTTAAGAACTTTGCTTCAGGGTGAGAACAGAAATCGCGTGGTGGCAGTGGGAGGCCCCATTAGCTAAAGTGGTACCTCAGGTTAAGAACAGTTTCAGGTGTTTGGAAAATCTCCAGGACCAGATGGACTGACCTCCAGATACTACAAAGCTTTGAAAGAATGGCTCATACAACCGTTGAAGGAGGTCTGTAATGAAATTTTAGAGGGGAAGAAGGCACCCGAATCGTGGAAAGAAGCGTATATTACACTTATACCAAAATCAGAGACTGAGAAGAATCAGATTAAGAACTACCGCCCTATATCATTACTTAATGTGGATTACAACATTTTTGCAGACATTTTGGCAAAAAGATTGAAAAGAGTCTTGGTGGGAGAGATTCATAAAGACCAGGCGGGCTTTCTTCCAGGAAGACATTTATCTGATAATGTGAGAAACATAATAGATATTATGGAATTATTAGAAGCCAATATTAATACTAAGGCAGTATTAATATTTGTGGACGCGGAGAAAGCCTTTGACAATATCTCTTGGAGCTTTATGAAAAAGAATCTTGAAGGGATGGGGGTAGGCCAAGGTTTTGAGAATGGTATAGGTGCAATTTATTCTGAACAAAAAGCAAAACTGATTGTAAATAACGTGGTTACTGAAGAATTTGCTATTGAAAAAGGGACATGACAGGGGTGCCCAATATCCCCATTACTTTTTATATCTGTCTTGGAGGTTTTATTAAACATGATCAGAGGGGACCAGCTGGTTAAAGGGATTCAGGTCGGAGCTAAACAATACAAATTGAGAGCGTTTGCAGATGATCTAGTATTAACTTTACAAGAGCCAGACACTAGTACGAAAAGAGTTTTAGAGCTAATACAAGTATTTGGTCAAGTAGCAGGTTTTAAGCTGAATAAACAGAAAACGAAAGTATTGGATAAAAATCTAACAGTTGCTGAAAGAGAGAAGTTTTATAGTGAAACTGGTTTAATGGTAGCAAAGAAAGTGAAATACCTGGGGATTAATTTGACATCTAAGAATGTGAACTTATTTAAAGACAATTATGAGAAATGTTGGACAGAAGTTAAGAAAGATTTAGAAATATGGTCAAATTTGAGACTTTCCTTGTTAGGCCGAATTGCTGTTATTAAGATGAATGTTTTGCCGAGAATGTTGTTTTTGTTTCAAACATTGCAGATTGTGGATAAAATGGATTGTTTCAAGAGGTGGCAGAAAGACATATCTAGATTTGTCTGGCAGGGCAAAAAGCCCAGAATAAAATTTAAGATATTAACTGATGCAAAAGAAAGAGGGGGGTTTGCCCTGCCGGACTTAAAATTGTATTATGAATCAGCGGCTTTTTGCTGGCTGAAAAACTGGCTGCTTCTTGAAAACACAGACATTTTGGATCTGGAAGGGTTCAATAATAGGTTTGGCTGGCATGCATATATATGGTATGACAAGGTTAAAATTCACCAAGGTTTCAAAAACCATATTGTTAGGAAGGCACTATATAATGATTCGGTATAAAGATTTGTTGGAAAATAAAACCCCTAGGTGGTTGTCACCAATGGAAGCTAAAGAAGTGAAAAAACTTAATATGGAATCTAAATGGCCAAAATACTGGGAAATTATAGAACAAGAGGAGGGAAAAGTGAAATTGCAGAGCTATGAGAAATTGAAGTCTAAAGTAAGAGACTGGCTTCATTATTACCAGATAAATGAAGTTTTCAAACAGGACAGGAAAATTGGCTTCCAGGTGGAGAGATCAAAATTAGAAACAGAATTGTTGGAACCCAATACTAAGAATTTGTCAAGAATGTATAACTTGCTGTTGAAATGGAATACACAGGATGAGATGGTTAAATCAGCTATGATTAAATGGGCACAAGACATTGGTCATGACATTATGTTTGCTGACTGGGAACAGTTATGGACTACCGGTATAAAGTTTACGGCATGTAATGCCTTAAGAGAGAACATTATGAAAATGATTTATAGGTGGTACATGACCCCAGTCAAGCTTGCAAAAATCTATCATACGCCCAATAATAAATGCTGGAAATGTAATGAAACTGAAGGTACTTTCTACCACCTTTGGTGGACGTGCCCAAGGATCAAGGTCTTCTGGGAAATGATCTATAATGAAATTAAGAAGGTACTTAAGTGTACCTTTCATAAGAAACCAGAGGCCTTTCTCCTGGGCATGGTGGGCCAATTGGTGCCAAGGAAAGATAGGACGTTCTTTATGTATGCTACAACAGCAGCAAGAGTTCTTTTAGCAAAGTATTGGAAGACACAAGAACTACCCACGCTGGAAGAGTGGCAGACGAAGGTGATAGACTATATGGGACTGGCTGAGATGACTGGCAGAATCCGCGACCAAGGGAAAGAGACGGTGGAAGAAGATTGGAAGAAATTTAAAGTTTATCTTAAGAACTGTTGTAAAATTAATGAGTGCTAAAATGTCATGGGTAATGTAAAACAGAATTGCAGTGACAAATAATTGGGTAAGAGAAAAAGGATTAAAGAAAGTGAATTATAAGTAATTGAAATTAGGGGTTGCTGGAAAAGTTTAAAACAGGGATGCAGAAAAGGGAGGTATGGGGAAGTCGTTGAAACAAGGTTTAAGAAAAAGAGGTTATGAAATTATACGTGTTTATATGCTTGTTTGTTTATGTGTTGTCAGTTGTATTGTGTTTTAATATATGTTGGAAAATCAATAAAAAATTATTTTTTAAAAAAAAGAACAGTTTCAGGTGAAGAACGGACCTCCAGAACGAATTAAGTTCTTAACCACAGGTACCACTGTATAGCTCTTTTCACCAGCCAGGGAAATGAGCTTTAAATAAAGTGAGTGTGTGTCTGTGTGTGTGCATGTGATGTGCTGGTAGGATGAAAAGTGGCTGGCTGGATGGGAGAGGTTAGTGGTTTATTTAGATCTATATGGCTCTATCTACACACATGCACAAGCGCACACACAAACAAGCACACGTACATATATACCCTAAGCAGTGTTCAAGAAAATAAAGCAACAGACAGCTAAAATATTACAAAAATACACCGCTACATATAAAAATGTTACATAAATAGAAAACTATAATAAATACAAACTGATATCAACATGCCTCCCCTCTCAGCCTCCTAGCTCTACCCCAGGACTCCACCCATCCTCCTTGGGCCCAAATAAACTCACAGCTCACCCACCAAAAATCTGACAAAGGGCTGCTGGAAACTGCTGACATCAATCTAGTCTCTCACTCTAGGCTTCTCTTTTAGGAGCAGGCTCAAGATGGGTGCAGCTTCCTCAGGCTACCCAGGGCTGTGTCTTATTCAGAAATCAGCTGCATTTTTCCAGGAACAGTAGGTTTGGTAAGTTTCCCAGGGGGTCCCAAGGATGGAAAGAGGACCCCAGCCACAGATCTTTCTCTGGTGTCTCTGTGAACACTCCTCCTCCACCGCCATCAGCTGCTGATTCATGGTGGCACTGGTGAATTTGGATTGGTTTAGGCACAAGTCAAGCTATGTCCCGGTATGTCTGTATCTTTGGGAAACTATTCAGCTGATTTCCAATTCAATCAGATGTGCATGTGTGGGTGGGTGTATGGTGCTCATCCATCTCTTTGAAATATTAACAAACACAACATAAACTTTAGTCATAGCTGCATTCTGGAATACACTCTATAAAACCAGAACCCAATTTTACCTTGTAGTATTTGCTTTCAGTGTCATTTTGAAACAGTGTGATACATTTGCTGTCTAATCTCCAGTAGTGACGTTTCCTCTGTGTTGAAATAAAAACAATCAAAAATAATTTAAGAAAATTTGAAGAAACAATGAAATAAAATTAAATGAGATAATGCAACTTGAAGATTGTGAGGGATGACAAAGAGACACCAATTTCATTTTCAATACAGAGAAATTCTCAACGGTATTGTTTTAAACTTATCCAAAAGTAATAGGTATTTTAAAAAACCTTTTTCCCCTTGTTGTTCCCTGAAGACTGCATTTTCTTCTACATAAGTTTCATCAGAGATGTATACTTGGCTTCCCCCAGAAATATCTACATACAGCATGCCCTCACATGAGTTTCAGAATGTTACTAGTAGCAACAGCATTCTACATTAATTGACCATATACAGACTGAATCTAACAGGTATTACCCTGAGTGATCATTAAGATTACCTATATATGTCTTTACCAGGCAGTAATGGAAGTTATGCTATGTTGTAAAAGGTAAAGGACCCCTGACAGTTAAGCCCAGTCGCAGACGACTCTGGGGTTGCGGCGCTCATCTCGCTTTACTGGCTGAGGGAGCCGATGTTTGTCCGCAGTTTTTCCAGGTCATGTGGCCAGCATGACTAAGTTGCTTGTGGCAAAACCAAAGCAGCGCACGGAAATGCCGTTTACCTTCCCGCCAGAGCGGTACCTATTTATCTACTTGCACTTTGATGTGCTTTTAATCTGCTAGGTTGGCAGGAGCAGGGACCGAGCAACGGGAGCTCACCCCGTCATGGGGATTCAAACCGCTGACCTTCCAATTGGCAAGCCCTAGGCTCAGTGGTTTAGACCACAGTGCCACCCGCGTCCCATGCTATGTTGTAGTTGTAAAAAATGGGCAATTACGTTTCAACTAGAGTTAAGGTTAAGTTGTGGGTAAGAAAACGTAATTGGAAGTTTGTGTTTAATTGGAAGCTGGATAATTTGTATGAATCTCTCTCCTTCTGTTGTACACTGGCATACTTACAAAGCTGACTGAGAACAGAACAGTGAGAGCCTGCAAGCCCATTCAGTATAGGCCTTCCTTTCATTTGTACCCATTCTGCTAAAAAGGTGATCAACCAGTGCATCACAGGTTAGATAGAATGATCAAGAGGGCAAAAAGGACTTTGTTGGAGTCTAAATGCTCCTTCCTCCTTCATGCATAATAGCTGGCCTGCACTGTGACAGCACCTTAGGGCTCCATCTGACTTTACTTGAGTTGTAAAGGCACCAGTCTTGTCTGTGTCCCTCTCATGCAGCCCCAGGGCCTTGGAAGATATGGCCAATGTTTGCTGCCATGATGTGTCTTCTTCCTGTGCCAGCATAAACTGAGGCAATAATGTCATGGCAATAAGCCAAGGAGCATAGTCGACGGTCAGGACAATACTGAGCCTGATGGACCAATTGTGTAAATCTGTATTATAAGGCAGTTTCCCATGTAATTAGGGAATAGACCATAGTTCTGAAAAAGATGCTTTTAAGACTATTTCCATGAGCAACATAATCCAAGGTATTTTAAGGTACAAAAATAGTTGCTTTGTCCAAGGTATAACACAAAACTGGTCCAACAGATATGAAGGAAACTGGCCAGTATCATTCCTCCAAAGTCTTATCTCAAAGTGCCTCATGTTACAGCATTGCACCACTGCACGGCATTGCGCAGGGCTATAATTCTAAATGTGCCCTATGAAAGCTATGGATTTCCTTTTTATCTAACAACAACAACGACAAAAAAGATAGTCAGATGAAAGCTGTTTTCCACATCTTGATTTGTTTTCCTTCAAAGTGCTTCACATTCTACAGCATGCCAGGGATAAATCCGACCCTTCTGTTTGTTTTGAAGTCTAATCTAGCCCTGACAAAGGTAGCAAATCTTCCTTAAAACATACTTCAAGCTGTTCACATTCAAAGTTTCCACTCTGCAGTCTGAAACAGCAAGCATACATGACTGACTTTCTTTCTTTAAAAGACTCTTTTGCTCTTAAATAAAGTTGATCAAGCATACCTCTGCTCAAGATTTTGTTCTGTGGCCTTGGTCTGTCTTTGGAGGGCCCCAAGGCATTCTGTACACATGCAGTAATCCTTGATTGTCAAGGAGAATGAGGGAAGCACCACCAAAATCATTTGGGAGTCACAATTTATCAGTGATGTTCAGAGACTTCTTTTGCTTAACATCTTTCTTACCAGAGTGTCTTTGCTTGTGTAGTGAACCATCCACCCCTCTTTCATCACTGTGCTGCTTCTCCTTTTTGTATGTTTAATAGATTGCACTACTCTCATTAATGGAATATTGTTGCTTGTCGAAGGGCTTAAAAGAAACCACACACCAGTCAATAGATTTTAATAAACATGCAAAACAAATCTTTCTAAGGTGAGATATGTTAATTTGTTGTTCTCTGTGGCTATGTCTCCAGGAGAACAAACAGAACAAGAGAAACAAAGAGTAAGGCTAGTACTGTTGGCCCGTAAGAAAAATTCCATAAGAAAAAAGTCCTATCAGAGCAATACTTTTACTGGGCCAACCAAAATGACACGCAAATGAAGCAACAGGTAGCTCCTCCCACACTCCATGTATGCCATTCCGAGGGATTTTGGAGGAAGAGCAGCTGACATAAATATACTAAATTAACAATAAAAATTTATATACGGCTCTGGTTACAAACTGTAGCATTATTCTGGCACAACAAGGGCATTACACAGGGGTGCAAATGTGTGGGTTGGACTTTTAGATCTGCATTTTTCTACATCTATTCTTACACACTAATATTTGAAGGACACTAAATTTTTAGTGCCATGTTAAGTTTCAAAAGAGGTGAAACCTATCACCTTACTCCTAGGGTGATATATTGACAGTTATAGCTAGCAGGGGTAACAGTGGAAACAAGTTCAACTAGGTGCTGTGCAAAAACTCACCTGATCATCCTATTACTCTCATCCTGGTCAGGATCAGCATCCTGCATTTCTCCATTGTCATTCTGGTTCATGATTGCCATCTCAGCATCATGACCCACAGATTCCTCCATTTCATCCAAGAGTCCACTGTTTCTTTCACTGTCGTTGTCATCACTTCCCTCTTCCATGACAACATCAGACTCAGCACCCGGGCTAAGCAAATCTGGAATTATTTTGACCACGTTATTGTGAAAGCCTTAAAAACAGATCCAGTGTTAACTCTGGCATGAAACTAAGCTCGTAGATATGAATACTGCTTCTAAAAGAGCATATCCAGCAAACAAGACTTTAATTCTAAAATAGCTTTGAGAAATCTACTGAAAATAAAAAAAAGTCTAGTGTATTCAGAATGGGATGGAGAAGTTTCTTTTAACTAACAGCTAAAGCTTTAGAAAAATTCCCACAAAGCAAAGCAAATAGCACAGAAGAAAATGTTGAAAATGCAAAACTGTATTAATTACAGTATGTAATACTGGAATATGGGCTTCAAACACTTCTCCTCAACTTTCTTAAAAATAGCATTTTTCTAAGCATCAAGAGTGAATCTAGAACATTGCAGCTGAGTGTGCCAGTGCATTTTCTTTTATGCTTTATCCAGAAATAACATCACACTGGTGGAATGGGGCCAGTTCTCTAGTTTCATTTCTATCTGCTGATACACGTTTTGTGCCAGGAGGAAATTGTTGAGTCTTTCCCCAATGATCCTTGCTTATTTATAATTCTACCAATCTTGCTTCCCACCTATGGAATGAACTTTTAATAAACATTTGTGTAATCCTTGGATGGATGACAATCCTCGGTGACAAACACTCTTCTGCCGTTTCCTGCGAGGCACTTCCCTAAGACAAGGATTTGGCAAGCATAACAACCTCCACCAAGGCAAGGAGAAATGGTTCTCTTTCTAACAGTGGCATATGAGAGCTTGCTTTCACAGAAAGGACTGCCTACACAGAGAGCAAGAGTACACAATTGGTTCTGGGGAACTTCAACTGGGGATAGAACACTAAATGAATCTAAATGTATGCAAGCAAAATGCCCATCTAGAGATGCTGGTGAAACTTGCTTATCCGAGGCTCAGATATGAGCTTTTATGGGCCGTGCAATACTTATCTCAAAGAAGAGGCAAGTTTTAGGATTCCTAAAGTTTTCTCTAGGTATAAAACTACATTTTCAAAGGGCCAGTGGGACCTTTTTTGTCATGATGGAATGTTACCAGACACTGGAGAACAGAAAGGGGGTAGGAAGAGGCACCCCTTCTCCTCTCTTTGTAGTTGTACAGAACACAGTCACACATTTATATATAAGAAATATTGTATTCCTCTTCCTAGATTGTCTGACATGAGATTCAGATATATGCCCCTCCTTCTCTGCCTTTATAAAAGAAGCAACTACTTACGTACATAGATAAAGTAGAAGACTCACATGTTCCAAACTTAACCTGCCTTGGTTTTCCATTCTTTATAACTCAGGAAGTCTAATAAATATGCTCACTTTGTCACATTTTAAAGCATCATATTGACAGCTCATTCTCAATTAATATTTTAGTGTACAAGTGTATAATGCAACCTATGACTTTTCTTTAAAAATAACCCCTCATCTACTTCTAAGTGTCTTCTCTCTATGCAATAGGCTTTTAGAACATGCATTGCTACAGCCTTCAATGCAACTTACCTCCATTAATGGCCACTTCCCCAAGGCAATTATTTGGCACTTTGGGTGCACAGCGTTTGTGACAGTTGAACCTGCAATCTAATTAAAGATAAGATGCATAATTTCAGCTAATGATACCATGACATCAACAGGTGTCAAGATTTGTACATTGCAGCATATAACAAAAAAATCATTGTAAGATGGTCTCTTTTGGTTCAATCGTAATTCCAAACTCTGCTTTGGTGCTAACGTAAACAAGCGTGGGGTGGACCTCAGGCTTACAAAACCTGCACTTGCAATTCCCCACTTCCCTTCCGTTGCGTCCAATTCTGCAAAGTTTGGTTTGCATTTTCCCCATGAACCAGGACTGCAAAACATGGTTTGATCCTAGGTTGCAGGGCAAATGCAAACCCTACTTTTCCGGCTGAATGATAGGACTTATTCACACAACACCAAATGTGGTTTGACATTGTATCTTACATGAGTCAGTATACAGAATGACATTTTTCTTCCTTTCTTTTTTTAAAAAAATATTATTATTAATAATAATTTTCAAGAAACAGGAAATAAGCATGACATTATCAAAACAATTGGTTTTTCCCCCTCCCACCCCTCCCCCAGAATACAGCATACTTTCCCATAAATCTATATACGTAGTTGGAGGGTGTCAGTCATCAGGATGTTTATTTGAATACTTTTTTAAAAAAACGATGCCGTATTTTAACAAAAATGCCATTTAGCCACATCTATACCTCCAGGGGGGGGGGGGGAAATCTGCACAAAAAATCTGAACTCTGTGGTCTGCATCTTTCTATTCATTTAATTGAAAGTATTTCTACATGATTCAACATTTAAATACCTCTGAGCAGTATCCAAAAATGCAAAAGAAAAGCAATAAAAAAGAGTATCATAAAAACAGAGATACAACATAAATACCAGTAAAACAGTATTACAAAAGCCACATAATAGCAGATATTATAAAAGCATCCAATCTTAGGGGGTCTAGGAAAGCCTTGGAAAAAAATATGTCTTTAGAAGATGCTTTCTGTACTTTGTCCTGGTTACCTGGCTATGGTAAGGGACAAGTAGTCACTGGTTTTATTACTGAGCCTGCAGCTGCCTGCCCACTACTGAGATCTCAATAGGCATTGCACATTCAGTTTCAAGCATATTTTTGCAGATATAAAGGCCAAAAAATATGGAGGGTTTGTTTACAGCTTAAAGCTGAAATTCTGAGCTGCATTCTTTGCCAAATTCCACATACTGTGCTTTTTCTGCACCCCTGCAGAATCACATTACTCACAGATTATATATAAACAGAAAAAGCAGAATGTTGTGTAAATAAGGTTCTCAGGAAGAGCATCTTTTCCTTAGGAGGTTTTGGTCCAGGAAGGTATATGGAAGCCTTGCATATTTCTGTATATTTTTGTTTTATCTTCATGGGTCAGTGAACCGAAGCCTTACTTTGGCAGCTGATTTGATTGCCAAAGGTCACGCCCACTAATGATGAGAGCAGTATTATCAAAGCTGTGTGCAATCCACCATTCTGCATGAATGCTCAAAACTTCATGTTTTCATTTTTTTAAAAAAATATTCTTGTTTTCTACCTCCTGTGGCTATAGTCAATGTCAGATGAGTCTGTGGTCAATATATGGTGAAATTTCTAAAGTCATAATTGATACAGTAGGGTTTCCAGAAGTTGTGGTCTAATGCTTCCATGTCCCACACAGTTCTTCTGAAGAGCGCAGAAGGGAACTGGCAGAAATGGACTTTCTCATCCCTCCTTCCACCCTCAGCAGCCTCCCATCCTTGCCATAGGTCAGGGTTCTTGTTGCATGTGATGGCTTGGCATGGGGGAAGGGGATCCCCCAAGATTAGGCAGAGGCAACTTCTGCGTGCACTTATCTCTGGATCCAACCCCATAAGTAGCAGCAGCAAAACAAAAACACACATATGAACTTTTAAAAATACATAACTGGAATTCTTGGAAGCATATGACAGAGCTCCTCTGAGTTCTTAAATACACTTACCTTTGCATTGCAATCCCTGTCTAAAAAGTCCCTTGAGTAGCTTCTTACAATACTGACAGACGGTTGGCCGTGTATATGAATGGATCACAAACGTATGAGGCACTTTAACCTTGGAAAGCAAAATCTTGTCAAGTTGAATAGGTCGCCCAATGTATGACTGTGAATTGGATCTCTTCTCTCTCCCAAAAGACTCCGGAGGTGATTTTTGCTAGAATGTGCATATATGGAGGCAGATGTTTAAAAAGTCATTTTAGCAGACGCTGTTTTTAACAAACATATACCTTGTACATTCAAATTTGGCTGTGCGTGTGTGCATAGTACACACGGAAATGATCACTTCCAGCTTCTGCCTTCTGGAAGAAGGTACAGGCTTATAAAGGCCAGGACTAGCCGCCTGAGAAACAGTTTCTACGCAAATGCAATTCTGGTTCTAAACGCAGCATAAGGGGTCTCTATAGTATAGTGTATTTTAAAATGGGGTTTCAGAGTTTTTAGGGGTTTTTGAATGTTTTATGTAGTTTTGTAGTAGTTTTATGTAGTTTTGTAGTAGTTTTATGTAGTTTTCAATTTCATTGTTCTGCATGGGACAATGACAATAAAGATATCGTATATCGTATCGTATCATATATCGTATCGTATCATATATCGTATATCATATGTGCACATGTGTGTTTTATCTATATCTTTATCTATCTAGCCATTGCATGGGCTTGTCACTGCCCTCTCCACTCCCTCACCTTCCATGGCAGCTTTTGTTGTGAAAATCAAACTTCAGGGAAGTGTGGTACCAATAAATGTCAGGGCACGGGAAAGTCTTGGGCATTGCTGAAGGACTAGGTGCACAGTTGCTATTTTTGCATTGCATTTTTCCCCAGAACGGATTGACTCAGTATACTTTAAAATGAGAGATGCTTTTTACTCTTCCTTAACACATGCAAATTTATGCATTAATTGAGTAAGTAATAAATCAATTATAAACACAATTAGCTAAGTTTTTTTTTTTAAGCTGGGTGACAGCTACAAAATACCACCTTTGTCATTGGATGGAGTTTTGTGGATTCTCTTTCCTTGGAGATTTTTAAGTAGAGGTTGGATGGTCATCTGTCATGGATGCTTTAGTTGACTTTCCTGCTTTGCAGGGGGTTGGACTAGATGACCCTTGGGGTTCCTTCCAACTCTACAGTTCTATAATTCTAACAATGTAGGGCAAGAGCTAAGGCTTTTCTCAGAAAATACAAATTTATTGTAAAAATGCCTGCTAAAAGTAAGATCTACTGCTCTGGACTCATACTTATTTATCCAATGTGTTGGTGGTTAGTTAAAGAGAGATGTGAATAATTTTTTTTTTTCCGGGTAGCCAGCCAGATTCCTGACTCAGGAAGCCTGGACATTTACCAGGAAACAATTGCTTAACTAGATTACATTATGGAAACTACAGAAGCCAGCAACCCCTCCAGGCACTAAGCAAATCAGTACAATTATTTCTCAAGAAGTATATTGCTTTCAGACTGGACAGCACTGTATTTCAAGCACCTTCTGCAAACCCTAAGAAGGTTTCACATGTGCAGATATTTAATTGGACAGCTGCCCAGCTGTTTCAGTAAAGCTGATTCAACCCAAGCCATAAAAATATTATAAGGCAGGCTGTATTGTACTTACGTGATTAAAAATAAGCAAGGTATGTTGTCTTCGGTACAATTTAGTAGAAAATCAAATTTTAAAAGACGTTTCAGCTTTGTGTCCTTTTTTAACAACAAAATTAAAAAGGTAGCTAAAGAGATCTGGGTAGGCTAACAGAAGCTACAACGCATCTAAAGCAATGGCATCTGCTTCTACATGACAACAGCAAGGTCTTTGTGGATGAATTGAAATATTGATTGAAATAAGAGAGTGACAGCTGCTAAATAGCAACAATGGCTTGTCTGTTCTCTCTTTTACTTGGTTCATTTAGGACTTACAGGCCTGGAATATGCCTGGAGAGACTATTTTATGATGTCTATTAAAATATTAATATTTTTAAAATACTACCTTTAAAAACTTGAGTCAGAGCTGTTTGAAGGACTGCCTACACACATACCATAAGATCAAGACGGAGCCCACTTGTCCACTACTAAGACCAGTGAAATTGGTAGGCACAAAGGGAGTTATCAGTAGTGGCCCCACATCATAGGAATTCACTGCCACTTGACCTCCGTGAAGCTATCACCTATTTATTTTTGCTGGCTTATTTGGGAGCGATGTTCTGTGCTGCTACTGAACTTCTTGGGTTGGTTGAAAATGCTGTTTTTGTTTTTGTTTATTTATTATCAGTGGTTTCATTAAAGTTGTGAGCTTTGCAGGAGCCTTTAACTGTATACTACTTTATTATTGTTGGAAATTATATTTATTTTATTTTAAGCAGCCTTCTGTGGGTTTTACTTATAAAAAACAGCCAACCCACTCACACACACACACACACACACACGTCATACAAACATATAGCAGGAGCGCTCCAATGTCTTTTCTAACTGGAGATGTCATAGACTGAATATATGACTTATACAGTGGTACCTCAGGTTACATACGCTTCAGGTTACATACGCTTCAGGTTACAGACTCCACTAACCCAGAAATAGAACCTCGGGTTAAGAACTTTGCTTCAGGATGAGAACAGAAATCGCGCGGTGGCAGCGGGAGGCCCCATTAGCTAAAGTGGTGCTTCAGGTTAAGAACAGTTTCAGGTTAAGAACGGACCTCCAGAACGAATTAAGTACTTAACCTGAGGTACCACTGTACAGGCAAAGGTAATTGCTGTACAGATAATTGCTTGCCCCTGCCCCAGCTTCACATATGGTTGGGCAAATGGTTCAGAGCTGCTGTTTGAAAAAGAGCACCAACCACATGTGCATATCTATGTAGCTTGAGGGTTTTTATGGACCCAGGCAACTGAGCAGTGGTAACTTCAAGCCCTTTTGTGAACAGTTATCCTGAGAGATAGCTGATCTCTGCCGAAAGTGGGTATTGAAGTGACTTCAAAACCCACAGAGTTCTTTTACTGGTGTGGTTTGAATTCAAGATGTGCCTGCAAAGGAATATTTTATCCTTTACAGCCAAGCTTGAGCCATTACCAGTGAGTGTGGATGCTAATGAACTAGAATAGTCCAATGGTCAGACTTCTTGTGTTCCTATGATTTCAGTGAGTCAACTCTGAGAACGGGTTAGTTGGAGATCACCCAAGACTGAACTACAAAAGAGCATCTGAACTTCTAATTTTGGGGTTGAAAATACATTTTAAGATCAAAATACATGAAAAGTATGACCACATTTCCAAATAAAAGAAAAGTGGCACAGCACTACTTTCATTATGAAATTAATTCACTGCAAAATTTGAATTGCTAAGCATTTACCATTTAGCCATATTAGGAGTATAAAAGAAGTACATACCTCAAAGCTAGGGCTTGTAGGAATCTAGATAAGGAAGACCGCAGTCAAAACAAACAGAGAAAAACAAAACATAAAGCCATGTTATTTGGGAAGCAAATATAAAGTTCAATTGTTCAAATAATAACAAAAAGTTTAACCAGTCTGCATTTATCTACCAACACTATTATTTGTTCAAACTTTTATTATATTTGTTTGCTTATTTTAAATATTTCAATGTTCCCTTTGGGGCTTCAAATAGGATTCAGAGGGTTAGAGAGTTAGTAATGAAAAAAACTTTCAAAAATTGCAAAAACAAAATGTATAGAATCTTTGGATTACAAAAAAAGATGATTAATCCCATTGTTATTTGTATGTACTTCCAACAAATGGGACCTGCAACAAAATGTTGAAGTGTGGAATGCCCCTATTCCAACTAGGAGCTATAGTCTTCCCACCCCCACTACTGATTTGTGTACTTCTTCAAACCTACTGATACTTCCCTTCTTGTGTTTGGATGGTGGCATATCTAGGAGATATAGATAGGCATTTTTTATATGATCAAAAGCTACAAATCTGTACAAAATTACATGGAAATAAGTCCCATTGAACTCAACAGAAATTACTTCTGAGCAGACATGCATAGGATTACACATTTATTTAACTGTAAGTAAATAATATCTAGTTTTATTGTTTTTGTCTAGATGAAGTTTGCCTCTAAACTTATCTTAGAAGACTGAGCTTGTCCTAAAATGAAATCTGTCCTGAAGCTTTAAAAAATATTTGCAAATGGACTTGTCAAATATTATCCCAGAGTCACTCCTGTCTTTGCTATCATGGTTATCAGGTGCTACCATGATACACTGATAAAGGCAGGTTGCCATTCTTGGGTGTCCTTGCCTTTGTGGAATCAACTGAAAATGTTCAAATAATAGAACTTCAATTAATAATACTTGACTGGTATTCACAACACAGATAAAATGTTTTGAATATACATTTAAATGCACAATTTTAAAGCAAGAATCATTTCCCCCCGTTGTTTTCTTGCCACGTATCACATGAGAAAGACATGTGAGAAAGTAATGTCTCACCCACACTTAAGATTTCCTGCATCAGAACAAAAGCACTTTGTATGAAGTGCCCCAAGAGCTATGCTGGCACAATCTCACAAAATATGTCTTACAATGGGACTTTCTGAACTCTTCAAAGGTGCCAATGCAAATGTTTACACATTCTTATTTAGGTTATGGCCTTACTGCCACTTGAATTGCCAATAAATCTGTTATAAGTCCTGTAGTGAAAGACAGCAATTTGTGTTGTGTAAATGTGTCAGCCCCTTTGACCAAGCCAAAGAGTTTGAGATTGTCTAGTGAAATTTCTTCTTCTTCAAACACTACATCCCAGTGATAAATCCCGACTATTGTTGGAAATGTCCAAGGAACATTGCAGGTACTTCCATGTGTTGAGGACAGTGAGCTTCTGATTTGTCACAGTAGTAAGTCGTTTTGGACATGGAGGAAATATTTAAAGGCAGATTGTGACCCTGCTGCTTAAGAAGACGACAAAATCCTAGTAAGTGTCCTTAAGCCCCTGGGCTTGCCCCACAGCTCTTTAGTGCTCTGTGTATTAATTATTATAATTGTTTTTTTTATTATTCTTACATCTCACTTTCAAAGTGCAGTGTGCTTTGTAAGATTTTATCTTTATCTCCGTACGGAGATAAAGCAAGTCCACTAATTTTCTCATCTACCCTAGTAGCCTATAGCCTACTTTTGATGACCAATGACTTTCTAAGGCATCAGAGAAAAGGGGGTATTTTACAATCCTGCTATCCAGAGTTGCCAGGGAATGAACCTAGAGCCTTCATGGTGTGACCAGATGCAAAGGGTAGACAGAGCTCCTACAGCTTTAATAGTTGTGTAGAAGAGAAAAAAAATAAAAAATGCAGCCTGTGAAGATTGTCATGCAACTATTAAAGCTTAGGAAAGCCTGTTCTCTCTTGTATCTGGTCATCTGATGCCTTCTGCAGGTAAAGCCTTTGCTCTACTGAGATGTAGCGCTCTCCTTTCCACAGCAATTCCTGTCAGCAAGTTCCTCTCGCAGGTCCTGCTGTTAACTGATTGGGAAGAGTCAATAGTATAGCAAGGCCAACCCAATGAATGTGTGTGCCTGAATGGGGATTTGAACCCGGGTACAGCTCCAGTGGTGCTGGGAAAGATTGATGGCGCTAGGAGAAGGGGACAACAGAGGACGAGATGGTTGGACAGTGTTCTCGAAGCTACCAACATGAGTTTGACCAAACTGCGGGAGGCAGTGGAAGACCGGAGTGCCTGGCATGCTCTAGTCCATGGGGTCACGAAGAGTCGGACACGACCAAATGACTAAACAACAGCAGCAGCTCCAGTGCTAAGACCACTGAACCTCCATCGCTAAGACCACTGAAATTCACTGAAAATTATTATGCACCCCCAAAAGATATGAAAAAAATGCTGATAACACTTCTGTAGTGACCTTATTTATTGGACTGGGCACTGTGTATCGAGGGGCCGCGTTGCTATGTTACTTAATCATGCATGTAACTAAGTAGCAACATATCACATTAAGAGAACAGGAATTACACCAGAGGGTTTTTAAAACCTTATTACTCTTCAGACTTTGCTAAGACAGTGGGTGCTCATAATTCTTATTGGAGCTTTTTAGTGCTGGCATATTATAAACAGACTCTGTTCTAATGGATATTACAGCTCAAATATGGAATGTGACTCCATAAGAAAAAGAAAGCTCAAACAGTTTCAGTTGGTAAAATATGTATTTGGGGGGGGGGGAGTGCACTGAGAAAAAATATGCATGGGAAAGATGCACATGTAAGAAAACATGTGGAATGTATAAGTAATTACTTTTTAAACCCAATGAGAGTTTATTTAGAGCAATGTTTGTATTTTGGATAAGGGAGGGGATCTTTTGTTATTTTTATTAATGTAATAGTTCAAACTATAATCTATATAGGTCTAGCATGATAAGTGCAAGTAATAGATGTTTTTAAAGCTGATTAAGAGTGAATCTAGCTTTCGTTTTCTGTGGCAGGCTAGCTGATTATGGCATGCAATATTCTGCACATTAACATTTATATTAAAATTTTACCAGGTGTGGGTGTCTGTCAGGCCAACATGTATGGTGCCATTATATAAATCAGTGAATAAATCAGTGAATAAGGAAGCATATGGATGCAAGAGAGCTTCATGAACACACTAGAACTTCCTTATGCACAAGGAATGTTTGACAAGGGCATCCATCTGTGTGGAATTCAATATCTGTCCAGTCAGCTTCTATATGTGAGAAGAGGAGGGACCTCCATCTTGCCCTTCATATCATCAAGACAAAGTCTTGAGCCAGCCCTGTTGCAGTGGTCTAGCACATAATAACTGGTGCGTTTTTTTCATGGTATATTACTGTGTGCAGATTTCTGGAAATATATATATGCATATTTTCTGTAGAAAAGTAATGATCAAGTGCTCAAAAGTCATTCATTTATTATTCTAGAACCTGCTATGTTTAATATTTATAAATTTTGTACCAGTAGAGTTTCATCTGTAGTAGTAGGTGAAAATTCTGCAGACACTGTCCTGATATTACTAAGTCCTGTCAAGGAAACATTTGAAAGCCGTCTCTTCCGGACACAACTGCAGTTGTTAGGGATCTTAAATGCACATCTCTTGTGATAGTTTAGGCCACATCCTGAAAATTAAAAAAATAATAATGCTGATTTCAGATTGTGTCAATCTAAAGCAACGGATGAAAACTAGTAATTTGGAAAGGATTTCTTAAATGCCTGCTTTTGAATAAGCAAGTTTATTCAACAGTGCGGAGTTTAGGTGGTATCTCAGTAAGTTGGGCACTAACCCTTGATTTCCTGAGCCAGCTGAGAGTGCTTCCTTAGGATGGCTCTGGCTTGCATTTGGATCAGGGATAAAAGGAGGTGTCATTGTGAACAATGGCAACCAGTAGACCGTTTTCTTGCATTTCCCTACATTTCAGTAGGTCTACTGAAAGCATGGTTTAGTTGGAGATGACCTGGTTACGGTACATGAAAGAGGAAAAGAACAATTGCGTCTACCAAATCATGCAGCATGTATGGGGACAGGTGAAAGATAGGTTTAGGTGGGCACAAATGCGCATGCGCATTTGAATGTGCATGCCTAAGTCAAGCTTAATGATTTTCCTCCCACCTCAGCAGCACCCCCTGTTGTTGCCTCTTTATCCCATAAAAGCAGACGTCTCCAATAGAAGTGAATGAGATTGTAAATCTGAGCAAGCAATAGAAGTGAATGAGATTGTAAATCTGACCATGAACCTCAGTAGTAATTAGTACTACTTATTTATTTATTTTCACAAGATTTATATACCAGTTGATTGTACTAAAACCTCAAAGTGGTTTATTACTGAATTAATCATAATAAAATAAGAGAGAGCATAAAGAATTTTCCAAGGAGGGGGGTTATGATTGTATGGTCTAAACTTGATTGATTTCTTTGTTGCTGCCCAGAATTTTTGAGTATTTATATCACTTGCAATGTATCTGGAGACTTCTTTTGCAAATGCACAGAGGCCAATCTTTAACTCACCCTCGCATTTGAGTCCCTGCCGTACAAGACCCCACAGCATTTCTCCGCAGTGGTCGCAAAAGGCTGGTGCTCTGTACGAATGAACAAACAGAGCATGGGGTCGAATCTGAAAGTCTTCAAATGTTGCAGAAGCTGGTGAAAGAAAAGATTTCCCAAAAGTTTAAAATGAAATGTGATGACGACAATGATGATTATGGAGGCCTAACTGTGCCTAATCTTGCTACGTTAAAAAGCTACTCTTTTTCAGCAAGTGGTTTAGCTCAGATAAACTGATAATAGCAGGGAGTAAAAAAACATATTGGGAAAAGATTTCTGCATTTTCTTTGGTTTCAATCATGAGCTCTTCTATATAAAACCAAACTATTGTTACCAATGGAAGCCCCAGTTACAGCCTAGATTGAACTTCATCCATTTCTAATCCCAACCCTATGACATTACTAAAAGCCTTATCCAACCACTAGGATACTTTGGCAGAAAGGATCTATGGATACTTCAGGCTCAATCACTGAAGGCTATATCATTCATAAGAAGAATTCATATTCAGGGAAAGATACTGACAAGCAGTCCTTCTGTGCCTTAAATTTCATCATGTACTGTGTTGCTCATGCAAATTGGATGCCAATTTGTATTTTTTTAACTCATAATTGCAGGGTTTGCCAACCTTTTTGGGTCCATTATCAAATTATATCATTGAGCAAGAGCCATGGGCACCACCTGTTCTGGTTACTTATCTCCCCCTCTCAATTAGACCCCCCTCTCAAGAGGCAGAAAGAGAGAAACCGCACACAGAGAGACAATTCATTTTTCTAAGAGATTTAGGTCAAAGTCATATGCAACATTCTCCTTCAGTTCCACAAACTTGACAGAAGAGAAAATGTCACCTTATGACTAAGGGGACAGTGGGGGGTGGGGACTCAAGAGGCTTTGTGGGTACCTGGGAAAGACTTGAAGGAGATCATTGCACTCACAAGCATGATGCTGGTGATCCTTTATTTACTTTCTGCAAAAACTTTCTGAGTCTGTGTATGTGTGTAAATGTATAAATTGTATAAATGTGAAAAGTTATTCATCAGGAAATACTGTCATATAGTCATAAGTGCTACACTTACAACTTACTTTATCACTGCGTCTTACTTGTCAAACAATAGAATGCCTGAGGCATTTTGGCACAAGAGCTTTAAGTTCTAAGACCTTTGTTTGACTTAAGTATAAAACAAAGGTTTGCTATTTCAAGAGGACAGTAAAAGTGAAATTCTGCAGCATATGTGGAACGTAAACTGTATCATTCCAGCTAAAGTTACATTTCCAAAAGTATGCAGTGCTATAAAGTACAGAAAAGCAGATCAACCACTGTGTTGCAGGGTTAAAAGTGCAGTTTAAAATAAAAATAAAAATAAATTCAGCCTGGCAATAAGAAACATCTATTCCACCGTCTCCAAAAAAACAGAAGAATGCTGTTGGATCTTCTCAACTAGCTAAATGGAGGAGGGATTTCTAGGCTATGGCTGATAGATTAACCTGGTGCCCTCCAAAGGATTTGAACTACAGACTACAGCTCCCATAAGATCCAGCAAGTTTGGCTCTTCTGGCTGGGTCTGAGAGTAAGTGTGCATCAGTAATATGTTCAAAAAGGATATGAAAGAGAGAGGGTATAAGGAAAAAGATTCGAAATTCCAAATAGAAATTGTTAACAATGATTGTAAGATAATCTCAAAAATGTATAAAATTCTATTGGAATGGTATACGTTGGATGAGGAAGTCAAAGCAGTAATGATCCATTGGGCCAGGGATTTAGGGTACAGTATAGATTTGGAAGATTGGCAAAAAATATGGAATGAAAACTTGAAGTTTACAGCATGCACTACGTTGAAGGAAAACACCATGAAGATGGTATATAGATGGTATATGACCCCTGCTAAATTAGCAAAAATGTATAAAATCTGTAATAAATGTTGGAAATGCGGGGAGAAGGAGGGTACATTCATACATATGTGGTGGGAGTGCAAAAAAGTGAAGGGATTCTGGGAACTGGTTTATAATGAGTTAAAGAAAATGCTGAAATATAGCTTTGTGAAGAAACCAGAGACCTTCCTGCTGGGAATAACTAGAAATGATATAAAGAGGAGGGATCGCAAAATCTTCCAATACGCAATAACAGCTGCGAGAATATTGCTAGCTCAAAGATGGAAGCAGAAAGAACTTCCAAATATTGAAGAATGGAGAGAAAAACTGACAAACTTCGCAGAACTCGATAAATTAACTGGGAAAATCAGACTTCAGAGAGACTATGAGTTTCTAGAGGACTGGGGGAAATTTAGAGATTATTTGAAAACTGTATGTGAGGAAAATACAACGCTAGTGTGTTTCAAAGAAGCTTTGTGAAAAAAATAAGGAATATTGCAAAAAAGGTAAAAGAGGACGGGAAGATGTATTAAAATGGTAATACTATAATTAAGGAATGTGTTGATAAGAAATTAAGTATGGATGATTATCAGAGGAGTTGAGGGAGGTCGAATAAGTCAAAATAAGTGATGCTTAAAATTGTATGATTGGAGAAATTATGAAAAAACTCAATAAATATTATTTTAAAAAAAAAAAGAGAGTAAGTGTGCATCAGGTGGCAAAGGCTGGGCTAAGCACAAGTCGTTAGGTTGGTATATATGTAATAGTGCCTGGTCTCTTAAGGAACACTTTGCAGGCTAGCACACCACCAGCAATCTGGCACATGTACACTTCCTTCCTCTCCTCCCTTACATGAACTTCTCCCCCCCACCATCCCATTTAAATAGTTAAGATCATGATCATCACACATTTCTGACAACAGAAAATTCATTTTTCTTTAATCACTTATGTATTGGTTTATTTACTTCAACTTCTCTTTTGTACCTTCTTAAATATGCTGGCAGTAATAACAGCTTAAGAGAACTACAAACAGAAAACTTAGTCAACTTAGTCAAATATAAGGGGCTAAGCAGTTGGCCCCTTATCTCTCTCGCCCTGACCTAGCCACTGTGATCCATGCGATGGTCACCTCCAGACTGGATTATTGTAACTCGCTCTACGTGGGGCTGCCCTTGAGACTGACCCAGAAACTCCAGCGGGTGCAGAATGCCGTGGCAAGACTCCTTATGGGGTCTTCGCTGCGAGACCACATTCATCCGGTACTATACCAGCTGCACTGGCTCCCGGTGGAGTACAGGATCAGGTTTAAGGTGCTGGTTTTAACCTTTAAAGCCCTATATGGCCTAGGACCCTCGTACCTACGGGACCGCCTCTCCTGGTATGCCCCACAAAGAAACCTACGGTCTGCAAATAAAAACATCCTGAAGGTCCCAGGCCTCAGAGAGGTTAGGCTGGCCTCAACTAGAGCCAGGGCCTTCTCGGCTGCGGCTCCAATCTGGTGGAACGCTCTGTCACAAGAGACTAGGGCCCTGCGGGACCTGACATCTTTCCGCAGGGCCTGCAAGACAGAGTTGTTCCACCAGGCCTTTGGTCAGGGCGCAGCCTGACTCCCTCCTCTGGCAACCTGCACAGAGTTTTGCTTAATGGTTGCCATCAACTTGATTTTAATTAATTTTTATAATGAAATATTTTTAGAATGTTGGTTTATTTGATTGTTTGATTATTTGATTGTTGTTAGCCGCCCTGAGCCCGGCTTCGGCTGGGGAGGGCGGGATATAAATAAAATTTATTATTATTATTATTATTATTATTATTATTATTATTATTATTATTATTATTCCTGCTTGCTCATAATTAACAACACTTCTAAAAGATTATTCAGATTCTGGCAATGCACTCCAGAGGAAGGGATATTCAAAACTGCACCACAGTCTTCTAGAATGCTTTTCTCTTTAGCTATTACCAGTTTAAAATGGAGCAAGGTCATTCTCTCCCCCCCCCCCCCCGCTGTACTTCAAATTTCATTTGCACATTGCTGTACACATCAGTTAGATCTGATGTGTTTCTAAGTCAGCCAGTTTGTCCACACCAGCATGAGGAAAGGGTTTGGGATGCAAGTACGCTCTTAACTATTTGTGAAGTTGTCATCTGTGTATACACAGTCGTCCGCATGCACAGCGCAGCTGTCTCAAGTGTACACACCTCAGTTTAACTACAAAGTGAACATGCCCTAAGTTTTCAATTCAGATGAAACTGAGGAAAAAATGCAATTAAATATTTCTCATGAAACTACAGAATACAGTGGCTAATGTCATGTGCATATTGCTTCAAAAACCAGGGGTGGGAGCTTAGTGGGTATAGAGTAAATAGTATTGTGTACATAGCCTTCTTCTTTTGTGTTCAGACAGTGAAGACACCATTCTGTTTTGATTATTAGGTCATGATGGAACAAAGGAGAAAATTCTCTCTCTGTGCCAGACAGGTGCCACACTACTGAGGGCTTGATG